>NC_081406.1:431064654-431099654 GCF_030272615.1 Cryptomeria japonica
ATCTGGGGGCCGCATTTTTTTCGTCCAAGTGCTGGGCGGGGCTCCGAAGAGGGGTTTCTCATCCGGGGGCCGAGCTGGGCAAAACCCTTGGGCCGCATTTTTTTTGTCCAAGTGTTGGGCGGGGCTTCGAAGAGGGGTTTCTCATCCAGGGGCCAAGCTGGGCAACCCTTGGGCCGCATTTTTTTCGTCCAAGTGCTGGGTGGGGCTTCGAGGAGGGGTTTCTCATCCGGGGGTTGCATTTTTTTTGTCCAAGTGCCGGGCGGGGCTCCGAAGAGGGGTTTCTCATCCGGGTGCCAAGCTCGGCAACCCATGTGCCACATTTTTTTCGTCCAAGTGCTGGGCGGGGCTCCGAAGAGCGGAAGTGGAAGTGGGGTTTCGGGCATTACCCTCGAGCCACCTTTCCGTCCGAGAGTTTAGTGAGGCTTTTTACCGTTGCAGCTCCCCATGTCCGAAGTGGGGATTTCTGGGTAGGGGCTTCGGGTGCGCATTACATTTTTGCCCAAGCGTCTAGTGGGGTTTCTGGTGCGCTCCAAAGTGGGGTTTCTCGCATTGGGGCTTCCCAGGCCCGGTTGTTGGGTGCGCACCCACCCTGGCGTGCACAAAGTCGGAAGTTGGGTTAATTGCCCGGTTTGCCCAGGGTGCGCACCTTCGCCAGGGTGGGCGCACAACTTGCCTGGGCTGCGCACCAGGGCAGGCTCAAGATGGCACTCATGTTTTGTTTTTTTCACTATCTTTCAAAACGGAAATTTTAAAATCTCATTTATTTTTGCCTTTTCCGGAAATTAGTGAAGGCAGTGCATCAAAGGTGCGCAACGCTGGTGCGAACCCGGGACCGCTCCGATGTGTGCTCCAAGGTGCGGCGTGCACAAAGTCGGAGCCCGGTTTGCCCCGGGTGCACACCTCGCGTGCACCTTCGCCGGGGTGGGCACCTTGGTGTGCAGACCTTGGCTGGGTTGCGCGCCCTGGCGGGCACCATGGTGCGCACCAAGGAGCGCTCTGAAGTGTGCTTCAAGGTGCGGCGTGCATGAAGTCGGAGCCCGGTTTGCCCCGGGTGCGCACCTCCGCCAGGGTGGGCACCTTGGTGCGTAAACCTTGCCTGGGCTGCGCACCAGGGTGGGCTCAAGATGGCACCCGCGTTCCGTTTTTTTCACTATCTTTCAAAACGGAAACTTTAAAATCTCCTTTTTTTTTGCCTTTTCTGGAAATTAGTGAAGGCAGCGCATCAAAGGTGCGCACCTGGCTGCCCACCTTGGTGTGCTCTGAGGTGCCCACCATGGTGCGCACCCGGGAGCACTACGAAGTGTGCTCCAAGGTGCGACGTGCACGTTGTCGGAGCCCGGTTTGCCCCGGGTGCGCACCTCGCCTGCACCTTGGCCGGGGTGGGCACCTTGGCTGGGTTTGCCCCGGGTGCGCTCCGAAGCGGGGTTACTGGAGCGCCCCCTCTTTTTTTGTCAGAGCGTTTGGTGGGGTTTCTCGCATTGGCTCTTCCCAGGCCCGGTTGTTGGGTGCGCTCCCACCCTGGTGCGCACGAAGTTGGAAGCTGGGTCAATTGCCCGGGCGCGCACCTTGGTGCGCACACCTTGGCTGGGCTGCGCACCAGGGCGGGCTCAAGATGGCACCAGCATTCCCTTTTTTTCACTATCTTTCAAAACGGAAATTTTAAAATCTCATTTTTTTTTGCCTTTTATGGAAATTAGTGAAGGCATCGCATCAAAGGTGCGCACCTCGCTGCCCACCTTGGTGTGCTCCGAGGTGCCCACCACGGTGCGCAACGCTGGTGCGAACCCGGGAGCGCCTCGATGTGTCCTCCAAGGTGCGGCGTGCACGAAGTCGAAGCCCGGTTTGCCCCGGGTGCGCACCTCGCGTGCACCTTCGCCGGGGTGGGCACCTCGGCTGGGTTGTGCGCCCTGGTGGGCACCATGCTGCGCACCAAGGAGCGCTCTGAAGTGTGCTCCAAGGTGCGGCGTGCACGAAGTCGGAGCCCGGTTTGCCCCGGGTGCGCACCTCGCGTGCACCTTCGCCGGGGTGGGCACCGCGGCTGGGTTGTGCGCCCTAGTGGGCACCATGGTGCGCACCAAGGAGCGCTCCGAAGTGTGCTCCAAGGTGCGGCGTGCACGAAGTCGGAGCCCGGTTTGCCCAGGGTGCGCAGCTCGCGTGCACCTTCGCCGCGGTGGGCACCTTGGCTGGGTTGGGCACCATTGAGCGCTCCGAAGTGTGCTCCAAGGTGCGCAACATGGCGTGCACGAAGTCGGGGCCCAGTTTGCCCCGGGTGCGCACCTCGCGTGCACCTTCGCCAGGGTGGGCACCTCGGTGCGCACACCTTCTCAATGTTTTTTTGCCTTTTCTGGAAATTGGTGAAGGCAGCGCATCAAAGGTGCGCACCTCGGTGTGCTCCGAGGTGCGCACGAAGTCGAAAGTCGGGTTAATTGCATTGTTTTCCCCAGGTGCGCTCCGAGGTGCGCAACATCGGTGCGCACCAAGGAGGGCTCCGAAGTGTGCTCCAAGGTGCGCACGATGGCGTGCACCTCTGGTGCGCACGATTCGGAGCTCGGTTTGCCCGGGGTGCGCACACCTTGGCTGGGTTGCGCACCTTTTGTGCGCTCCGAGGTGCGCACGAAGTCGGAGCTTGGTTTGCCCCGGGTGCACACCTTCGCCTGGGTGCGGACACCTTGGTGGGCGCCATGGTGCGCACCTTTCGTGTGCTCCAAGGTGCGCACGAAGTCGGAGCTCGGTTTGCCCCGGGTGCGCACCTTGGTGGGCATCATGGTGCACTCCGAGGTGCCCAAGATTGGTGCGCACCAAGGAGCGCTCCGAAGTGCGCTCCAAGGTGCGCAGGTGCGCGCGAAGTCGAAAGTTGGGTTAATTGTCCGGTTTGCCTCGGTGCGCACCTTGCGTGCACCTTCGCCAGGGTGGGCGCCTTGGTGCGCACACCTTGGCTGGGCTGCGCACCCGGGCGCGCACACCTTGGCACCCGCGTTTCCTTCATTTAAATTTTTTTTTTTTACAATCTCTCAAGTGGGAAATTCTATAATCTCAACTTTTTTTGCCTCTTCAGGAAACTTTTGAATGGAGCGCATCATTGGTGCGCTCCGAAGTGTGCTCCAAGGTGCGCACCTCTGGTGCGCTCCAAAGCTCTCTCCAGCTGCGTGCACCTGCCCCGGGCGCGCACCCGGCCCCGCCCAGCTTCGCTCACCTGTCCCGGGCGTCTGGTGCGGAACCTTAGAGTAAGAAACATCACCGTGCACCTTGGCCAACGTGCGCGACTCGACTGAGCGCGCACTGGCCGAGGTGCACACCGATTTCACCTAGGTGCGCGCGCAGCACCTCGGGCGCACCGGGGTGCGCACACAACGCCCGGGTTGCACCGTGGCCTATGTGCTCGGGGCGCCTCGGGTGCGCGCTCGGTGTCGCCCCCGCGCGCGCGGTAGTGCGGGCACCGCACCCCGGCCCGGCCCGGCCCCGACGAGAACGCAAACGGGCAAAAGGTTAATTCAAATAGCATTGCGACGCCCGGCGAAAAACTAAAAAAGGGTGCAACACCGGGACTTCCCGGGAGGTCACCCATCCCAGTACTACTCCGGCCCAAGCGCGCTTAACTGCGGAGTTCTGATGGGATCCGGTGCACTAACGCTGGTATGATCGCACCCGTTATGAGCTTGTCGCAGTGTGTACTTAGCAAACCGCGACCCACGTGCGAATCCACCCCGGCCACCCACCCCCGTCGAGGTGCACACCCTCCCTCGCCAAGTGCGCCCCGTTCGCCAAGTGTGAGCCCTGCCCGGGTGCGCGCACCTTGCTAGGGCGTCGGGTGTGCACCCGGGTCCGCCTACGTGCGTGCACCGGGACGGGGCGTCGTGTGCGCACCCGACCCGCCCAAGTGCGTGGAGTGTCCCGTCTGCAACGCGGTGCCCACACACCACCTCGGGCGCAACGACCTGCGCTCACATGTGGGCTGAGTGCACCGTGGTGCATGTTCGGGGTGCGTCGGGTGCACGCTCGATCTTGCCCCGGTGCACCAAGGCGCTCGGTTTGCCCCGGGTGCGCACTTGGTGCAAGGTGGGCACCCAAAATAGGGATCAAGCACCAAAAACAAGTTTCGGGATGCAAAATGGGACCCAAGGACCACAAATGCGTTCCAAGACCCATGATGGGTCCACGAGAACAAAAATGTGTTCCGAGACTTAAGAAACAAATATTGGGTTTTAGGAGAAGAAACATGCTCTGATGCCCAAAACGAGAATTGACCCCGAAAAGGCCACAGGCCAAAAGTGGGATGCGAGACCAAAAAAAATGGGACCCGAGGACCAAAATTGGGTTCCCAGGTCGAAGACAGGGCAACCGGACAAGAAACGACCTCTAAGGCTCGAAATGAGTCCCGACGACTAAAACTTGACAAGAAGCACCCATCAGGCACCCAACTTGACACCCATGGGATGCCGACCCACCCGGGCTTCCACCTAGCACACCTTGGCACCCACCCACCCTGGCACCCAACCTCGCACCCAACTTAGCACCTTTGAACCCACATTGGCACTCACCCTGACCCTGGCACCTTGGAACCCACATTGGCACTCACCTCGACCCTGGCACCCACCTTTGCACTCACCTTGGGACCCACCCTGGCACCCACCCAGACACCCACCTTGGTTCCTTGGCACCCACCTTGGATCCTTGGCACCCACCCCGACACCCACCTTGGCACGCAACTTGGCTACTTGCCACCCACCTTGGCTCCTTGACGCCCACCCCGACAACCACCCCGTGACCTACCCTGGCTAGGGTTGGTGCACACCCACCCTGGTGCCCACCTTGGCACCCACCCCATGACCCACCTTGGCACGCACCTTAGTACCCACCCCGTTACCCACCCTAGGACCCACCCCGTGACCCACCTTGGCCAGGGTGGGCACCTTGGTGCGCACAACTTGCCTGGGCTGCGCACCAGGGCGGGCTCAAGATGGCACCGGCGTTCCGTTTTTTTCACTATCTTTCAAAACGGAAATTTTAAAATCTCATTTTTATTTTTTTTTTGCCTTTTCTGGAAATTAGTGAAGGCAGCGCATCAAAGGTGCGCAATGCTGGTGCGAACCCGGGAGCGCTCCGATGTGTGCTCCAAGGTGCGGCGTGCACGAAGTCCGAGCCCGGTTTGCCCCGGGTGCGCACCTCGCCTGCACCTTCGCCGGGGTGGGCACCTTGGTGTGCAGACCTTGGCTGGGTTGCGCGCCCTGGTGGGCACCATGGTGCGCACCAAGGAGCACTCTGAAGTGTGCTCCAAGGTGCGGCGTGCACGAAGTCGGAGCCCGATTTGCCCGGGGTGTGCACCTCGCGTGCACCTTCGCCGTGGTGGGCACCTTGGCTGGGTTGCGCGCCTTGGTGGGCACCATGCAGTGCACGAAGTCGGAGCCCGGTTTGCCCCGGGCGCGCACCTCCGCCAGGGTGGGCACCTTGGTGTGCACAACTTGCCTGGGCTGCGCACCAGGAAGGGCTCAAGATGGCACCCGCGTTCCATTTTTTTCACTATCTTTCAAAACGGAAATTTTAAAATCTCATTTTTTTTTGCCTTTTCTGGAAATTAGTGAAGGCAGCGCATCAAAGATGCGCAACGCTGGTGCGAACCTGGGAGCGCTCCGATGTGTGCTCCAAGGTGCGGCGTGCACGAATTCGGAGCCCGGTTTGCCCCGGGTGCGCACCTCGCGTGCACCTTCGCCGGGGTGGGCACCTTGGTGTGCAGACCTTGGCTGGGTTGCGCGCCCTGGTGGGCACCATGGTGCGCTCCGAAGTGTGCTCCAAGGTGCGGCCTGCACGAAGTCGGAGCCCGGTTTGCCCCGGGTGTGCACCTCGGGTGCGCACCTCGCGTGCACCTTCGCCGCGGTGGGCACCTTGGCTGGGTTGCAATCCTTGGTGGGCACCATGCCGTGCACGAAGTCGGATCCCGGTTTGCCCCGGGTGCGCACCTTCGCCAGGGTGTTCACCTTGGTACGTACACCTTGCCTGGGCTGCGCACCAGGGCGGGCTCAAGATGGCACCCGCGTTCCGTTTTTTTCACTATCTTTCAAAACGGAAATTTTAAAATCTAGTTTTTTTTTGCCTTTTTTGGAAATTAGTGAAGGCAGCGCATCAAAGGTGCGCACCTCGCTGCCCACCTTGGTGTGCTCCGAGGTGCCCACCACAGTGCGCAACGCTGGTGCGAACCCGGGAGCGCCCCGATCTGTGCTCCAAGGTGTGGCGTGCACGAAGTCGGAGCCCGGTTTGCCCCGGGTGCGCACCTTGGTGTGCACACCTTGGCTGGGTTGCGCGCCCTGGTGGGCACCATGGTGCGCACCAAGGAGCGCTTCGAAGTGTGCTCCAAGGTGCGGCGTGCACGAAGTCGGAGCCCGGTTTTCCCCGGGTGCGCTCCGAAGCGGGGTTATTGGAGCGCCCGCTCTTTTTTTGTCGGAGCGTTTGGTGGGGTTTCTCGCATTGGCTCTTCCCAGGCCCGGTTGTTGGGTGCGCACCCACCCTGACGCGCACGAAGTCGGAAGTAGGGTTAATTGCCCGGGTGCGCACCTTCGCCAGGGTGGGCACCTTGGTGCGCACGCCTTGCCTGGGCTGCGCACCAGGGCGGGCTCAAGATGGCACCCGCGTTCCGTTTTTTTCACTATCTTTCAAAACGGAAATTTTAAAATCTCATTTTCTTTTGCCTTTTCTGGAAATTAGTGAAGGCAACGCATCAAAGGTGCGCACCTCGCTGCCCACCACGGTGCGCAACGCCGGTGGGCACCCGGGAGTGCTTCGAAGTGTGCTCCAAGGTGCTGCGTGCACGTTGTCGGAGCCCGGTTTGCCCCGGGTGCGCACCTCGCGTGCACCTTCATCGGGGTGGGCACCTTGGCTGGGTTTGCCCCGGCTGCGCTCCGAAGCGGGGTTATTGGAGCGCCCCCTCTTTTTTTGTCGGAGTGTTTGGTGGGGTTTCTCGCATTGGCTCTTCCCAGGCCCGGTTGCCACCCTGGCGCGCACGGAGTCGGAAGTAGGGTTAATTGCCTGGGTGCGCACCTTTGCCAGGGTGGGCACCTTACCTGGGCTGCGCACCAGGGCGGGCTCAAGATGGCACCCGCGTTCCGTTTTTTTCACTATCTTTCAAAACGGAAATTTTAAAATCTCCTTTTTTTTTGCCTTTTCTGGAAATTAGTGAAGGCAGCGCATCAAAGGTGCGCACCTGGCTGCCCACCTTGGTGTGCTCTGAGGTGCCCACCACGATGTGCACCCGGGAGCGCTACGAAGTGTGCTCCAAGGTGCGACGTGCACGTTGTCAGATCCCGGTTTGCCCCGGGTGCGCACCTCGCCTGCACCTTGGCCGGGGTGGGCACCTTGGCTGGGTTTGCCCCGGGTGCGCTCCGAAGCGGGGTTACTGGAGCGCCCCCTCTTTTTTTGTCAGAGCGTTTGGTGGGGTTTCTTGCATTGGCTCTTCCCAGGCCCGGTTGTTGGGTGCGCTCCCACCCTGGCGCGCGCGAAGTTGGAAGCTGGGTCAATTGCCCTGGCGCGCACACCTTGGCTGGGCTGCGCACAAGGGCGGGCTCAAGATGGCACCAGCATTCCCTTTTTTTCACTATCTTTCAAAACGAAAATTTTAAAATCTCATTTTTTTTTGCCTTTTATGGAAATTAGTGAAGGCATCGCATCAAAGGTGCGCACCTCGCTGCCCACCTTGGTGTGCTCCGAGGTGCCCACCACGGTGCGCAACGCTGGTGCGAACCCGGGAGCGCCCCGATGTGTGCTCCAAGGTGCGGCGTGCACGAAGTCGGAGCCCAGTTTGCCCCGGGTGCGCACCTTGCGTGCACCTTCGCCGGGGTGGGCACCTCGGCTGGGTTGCGCGCCCTGGTGGGAACCATGGTGCGCACCAAGGAGCGCTCCGAAGTGTGCTCCAACGTGCGGCGTGCACGAAGTCGGAGCCCGGTTTGCCCCGGGTGCGCACCTCGCGTGCACCTTTGCTGTGGTGGGCACCATGGCGTGCACGAAGCCGGAGCTCGGTTTGCCCCAGGTGCGCACCTCGCGTGCACCTTCGCCGGGGTGGGCACCTCGGCTGGGTTGCGCGCCCTGGTGGGCACCACGGTGCGCACCAATGTGCGCTCCGAAGTGTGCTCCAAGGTGCGGCATGCACGAAGTCGGAGCCCGGTTTGCCTCGGGTGCGCACCTCGCGTGCACCTTCGCCGGGGTGGGCACCTCGGCTGGGTTGCGCGCCCTGGTGGGCACCATGGTGCGCACCAAGGAGCGCTCCGAAGTGTGCTTCAAGGTGCGGCGTGCACGAAGTCGGAGCCCGGTTTGCCTCGGGTGCGCCCTGGTGGGCACCATGGTGCGCACCAAGGAGCGCTCCGAAGTGTGCTCCAAGGTGCGGCGTGCACGAAATCGGAGCCCGGTTTGCCCCGGGTGCGCACCTCGCGTGCACCTTCGCCGCGGTGGGCACCATGGCGTGCACGAAGTCGGAGCCCGGTTTGCCCCGGGTGCGCACCTCGCGTGCACCTTCGCCGGGGTGGGCACCTTGGCTGGGTTGCGCGCCCTGGTGGGCACCTTGGTGCGCACCAACGAGCGCTCCAAAGTGTGCTCCAAGGTGCGGCGTGCACGAAGTCGGAGCCCGGTTTGCCTCGGGTGCGCACCTCGCGTGCACCTTCGCCGCGGTGGGCACCATGGCGTGCACGAATTCAGAGCCCGGTTTGCCCCGGGTGCGCACCTCGCGTGCACCTTCGCCGGGGTGGGCACCTCGGCTGGGTTGCGCGCCCTGGTGGGCACCATGGTGCATACCAAGGAGTGCTCCGAAGTGTGCTCCAAGGTGCGGCGTGCACGAAGTCGGAGCCCGGTTTGCCCCGGGTGTGCCCTGGTGGGCACCATGGTGTGCACCAAGGAGCGCTCCGAAGTGTGCTCCAAGGTGCGGCGTGCACGAAGTCGGAGCCCGGTTTGCCCCGGGTGCGCACCTCGCGTGCACCTTCGCCGGGGTGGGCACCTCGGCTGGGTTGCGCGCCCTGGTGGGCACCATGGTGCGGACCAAGGAGCGCTCCGAAGTGTGCTCCAAGTTGCGGCGTGCACGAAGTCGGAGCCCGGTTTGCCCCGGGTCCGCCCTGGTGGGCACCATGGTGCGCACCAAGGAGCGCTCCGAAGTGTTCTCCAAGGTGCGGCGTGCACGAAGTCGGAGCCCGGTTTGCCCCGGGTGCGCACCTTCGCCGCAGTGGGCACCATGGCATGCACGAAGTCGGAGCCCGGTTTGCCCCGGGTGCGCACCTCGCGTGCACCTTCGTCGGGGTGGGCACCGCGGCTGGGTTGCGCGCCCTGGTGGGCACCATGGTGCGCACCAAGGAGCGCTCCGAAGTGTGCTCCAAGGTGCGGCGTGCACGAAGTCGGAGCCCGGTTTGCCCCGGGTGCGCAGCTCGCGTGCACCTTCGCCGCGGTGGGCACCTTGGCTGGGTTGGGCACCATTGAGCACTCCGAAGTGTGCTCCAAGGTGCGCAGCATGGCGTGCACGAAGTCGGAGCCCAGTTTGCCCGGGGTGCGCACCTCGCGTGCACCTTCGCCAGGGTGGGCACCTCGGTGCGCACACCTTCTCAATGTTTTTTTGCCTTTTCTGGAAATTGGTGAAGGCAGCGCATCAAAGGTGCGCACCTCGGTGTGCTCCGAGGTGCGCACGAAGTCAAAAGTTGGGTTAATTGCATTGTTTTCCCCGGGTACGCTCCGAGGTGCGCAACATCGGTGCGCACCAAGGAGGGCTCCGAAGTGTGCTCTAAGGTGCGCACGATGGCGTGCACCTCTGGTGCGCACGATTCGGAGCTCGGTTTGCCCGGGGTGCGCACACCTTGGCTGGGTTGCGCACCTTTTGTGCGCTCCGAGGTGCGCACGAAGTCGGAGCTCGGTTTGCCCCGGGTGCGCACCTTCGCCAGGGTGCGCACCTTGATGTGCACACCTTGGTGGGCGCCATGGTGCGCACCTTTCGTGCGCTCCAAGGTGCGCACGAAGTCGGAGCTCAGTTTGCCCCGGGTGCGCACCTTGGTGGCCGCCATGGTGCACTCCGAGGTGCCCAAGATTGGTGCGCACCAAGGAGCGCTCCAAAGTGCGCTCCAAGGTGCGCAGGTGCGTACGAAGTCGAAAGTTTGGTTAATTGTCCGGTTTGCCTCGGGTGCGCACCTTGCGTGCACCTTCGCTAGGGTGGGCGCCTTGGTGCGCACACCTTGGCTGGGCTGCACACCCGGGCGCGCACACCTTGGCACCCGCGTTTCCTTCATTTAAATTTTTTTTTTTTACAATCTCTCAAGTGGGAAATTCTATAATCTCAACTTTTTTTGCCTCTTTAGGAAACTTTTGAATGGAGCGCATCATTGGTGCGCTCCGAAGTGTGCTCCAAGGTGCGCACCTCTGGTGCGCTCCAAATCTCTCTCCAGCTGCGTGCACCTGCCCCGGGCGTGCACCCGGCCCTGCCCAGCTTCGCTCACCTCTCCTGGGCGTCTGGTGTGGAACCTTAGAGTAAGAAACATCACCGTGCACCTTGGCCAACGTGCGCGACTCGACCGAGCGCGCACTGGCCGAGGTGCACACCGATTTCACCTGGGTGCGCACGCAGCACCTCGGGCGCACCGGGGTGCGCGCACAATGCCCGGGTTGCACCGTGGCCTGTGTGCTCGGGGCGCCTCGGGTGCGCGCTCGGTGTCGCCCCCGCGCGCGCGGTAGTGCGGGCACCGCACCCCGGCCCGGCCCGGCCCCGACGAGAACGCAAACGGGCAAAAGGTTAATTCAAATAGCATTGCGACGCCCGGCGAAAAACTAAAAAAGGGTGCAACACCGGGACTTCCCGGGAGGTCACCCATCCCAGTACTACTCCGGCCCAAGTGCGCTTAACTGCGGAGTTCTGATGGGATCTGGTGCACTAACGCTGGTATGATCGCACCCGTTATGAGCTTGTCGCAGTGTGTACTTAGCAAACCGCGACCCACGTGCGAATCCACCCCGGCCACCCACCCCCGTCGAGGTGCACACCCTCCCTCGCCAAGTGCGCCCCGTTCGCCAAGTGTGAGCCCTGCCTGGGTGCGCGCACCTTGCTAGGGTGTCGGGTGTGCACCCGGGTCGGCCTACGTGCGTGCACCGGGATGGGGCGTCGTGTGCGCACCCGACCCGCCCAAGTGCGTGCAGTGTCCCATCTGCAACGCGGTGCCCACACACCACCTCGGGCGCAATGACCTGCGCTCACATGTGGGCCGAGTGCACCTTGGTGCATGTTCGAGCCGCCTCGGGTGCACGCTCGATCTTGCCCCGGTGCACCAAGGCGCTCGGTTTGCCCCGGGTGCGCACTTGGTGCAAGGTGGGCACCCAAAATAGGGATCAAGCACCAAAAACAAGTTTTGGGATGCAAAATGGGACCCAAGGACCACAAATGCGTTCCAAGACCCATGATGGGTCCACGAGAACAAAAATGTGTTCCGAGACTTAAGAAACAAATATTGGGTTTTAGGAGAAGAAACATGCTCTGATGCACAAAACGAGAATCGACCCCGAAAAGGCCACAGGCCAAAAGGGGGATGCGAGACGAAAAAAAATGGGACCCGAGGACCAAAATTGGGTTCCCAGGTCGAAGACAGGGAAACCGGACAAGAAACGACCTCTAAGGCTCGAAATGAGTCCCGACGACTAAAACTTGACAAGAAGCACCCATTAGGCACCCAACTCGACACCCATGGGATGCCGACCCACCCGGGCTTCCACCTAGCACACCTTGGCACCCACCCACCCTGGCACCCAACCTCGCACCCAACTTAGCACCTTTGA
This sequence comes from Cryptomeria japonica, assembly GCF_030272615.1. Lineage (NCBI taxonomy): Eukaryota > Viridiplantae > Streptophyta > Pinopsida > Cupressales > Cupressaceae > Cryptomeria > Cryptomeria japonica. The sequence continues at coordinate 431,076,430 of NC_081406.1, forward strand.
ACCCACATTGGCACTCACCCTGACCCTGGCACCTTGGAACCCACATTGGAACTCACCTTGACCCTGGCACCCACCTTTGAACTCACCTTGGGACCCACCCTGGCTCCCACCTCGGCACCCACCCAGACACCCACCTTGGTTCCTTGGCACCCACCTTGCATCCTTGGCACCCACCCCGACACCCACCTTGGCACGCAACTTGGCTACTTGCCACCCACCCCGTGACCCACCTTGGCCAGGGTGGGTGCACACCCACCCTGGTGCCCACCTTGGCACCCACCCATGCTAGCACCCAGCCTGTGACCGGCCTTGGAACCCAACCTCGCACCCGTCTTGGCCAGTGTGGGTGCACACCCATCCTGGCACCCACGTTGTGACACACCCGCTGACCCACGCACCCTAGCACCCACGTTGGCACCCACCTTTTAACCTAACCTAGCAACTTGGCATCCACCCTGTGACCCACCTTGGCATCCACCATAGCAGTCGCCCACTTGGCACCCACCTTGGAACCCAACTTGGCACCCACCTCGGCACCCACCTTGCCACTCACCCTAGCATCGACCCATCCTAGCACCCACCCTGGCACCTTTGCACCCTAGCACTCACCCATCATAGCACCTAACCTGTGACCCACCTCGACACTCACCCTCGCACCCACCTTGGAACCCAACCTAGCACCCACCCACCCTGACACCCACCCTTGCACCTACCCACCCTTGCACCCACCCTGTGACCCATCTTGGCACCCACCCATCCTACCACTCAACCTATCACCCACCTTCTCACCCACCTTGGCATCCACCTTAGCACCCACCCACACTGGCACCTTGGCACCCACCTCGGGCAAGGTGGGTGCACACCCACCCTGGCACCCAATTTAGAACCCACCGAGCATGTTACCCACCTTGGCATCCACATTGCAGCCCACCCTAGTACCCACCCTATGACCCACATTGGCATCCACACCCTAGCACCCAGGCACCTCGACACCCGCCTTGACATCCACCCTAGCACTGAACCTGTGACCCACCTTGGAACTCACCCTAGAACCCACCCACCCTGTGAACCACCTTGGCATCCACCTTAGCACCCACCCACCTTGGCACCCACTCTAGCACTCACCCATCCTAACACCCAACTTGTTACCCACCTTGGCACCCGCCCTCGCGTCCACCTTGAAACCCACCCACGCAGGAGCCCACCTTGGCACCCAACCCAACACCCACGCATCCTGGCACCCAACTTGTGACCCACCTTGGAACCCACCCTAGTACCCACCTTTGAACCCACCATATCACCAACCCACCTTGGCACCCACCCTATGACCCTCTTTGGAATCCACCCTAGCACGCACCCACCCTGGCACCCACCATGGAGCGCACCCTAGCACCCACCCACCTCGGCACGTACCTCAACACCCACCTTGGTGTGCGCACTGCGCCAACCTCTCAAAGACCCTATGTGGTGCGCTCCAAAGTGTACACCTTTGGTGTGCACCTTTGGTGCACACCGAGGTGCACACCAAAGTGTGCACCGAGGTGAGCACCAAAGTGCACTCCAGGGTGCACACCAAGGCGCGCACCTTTGGTGCAGTCAATGCAAACGAATTCGGAAGTTGGGGTCGACGTCCTAATCGTTGCTGCAGACTACACGTATGAGAATCGGACAAATAGCTTTATATAGGGGAGGTGTTGCGTTTGATGGGTCGACTCCCCTGGTTGTGTGCACTGCACCAACTTCAAATACCCTGTCTTGTTTAAGAAGTCGAAAGTTGGGGTGGATGTCCTAATCATTGCTGCAGACTACGCATGTATGAGAATCAGACAAATAGCTTATATAGGGGAGGTGTTAAGTTCGGTGGGTTGACTCCCCTGGTTGTGCGCACTGCGCCAACCTCAAAGACCCCGCATTGCAGAAGAAGTCGGAAGTCGGATTTTGGTGAGCACCAAGGCGTGCACCTTTGGTGCGGTCAACACAGACAAATTCAGAAGTTGGGGCTGATGTCCTAATTGTTGTTGCAAGCTACACATGTATGAGAATCAGACAAATAGCTTATATAGGGGAGGTGTTGGGTTTGATGGGTCAACTCCCTTGGTTGTGCGCATTACGCCAACCTCAAAGACCTTGTTTTTGTTAAGAAGTCAAAAGTTGGGGTCAATGTCCTAATGGCTCCTGCAGGCTACACATGTATGAGAATCGGACAAATAGCTTATATAGGGGAGGTGTTGGGTTTGATGGGTCGACTCCCCTGGTTGTGCGCATTACGTCAACCTCAAAGACCTTGTTTTTGTTAAGAAGTCAAAAGTTGGGGTCGATGTCCTAATTGCTCCTGTAGACTACACATGTATGAGAATCAGACAAATAGCTTATATAAGGGAGGTGTTGGGTTTGATGGGTTGACTCCCCTAGTTGTTCGCATTACACCAACCTCAAAGACCTTGTTTTCGTTTAGAAGCCGAAAGTTGGGGTCGATGTCCTAATTGCTCCTGCAGGCTACGCATGTATGAGAATCAGACAAATAGCTTATATAGGGGAGGTGTTGGGTTTGATGGGTCGACTCCCTTGGTTGTGCACATTGCGCCAACCTCAAAGACCTTGCATTGCGGATGAAGTCGAAAGTCAGAGTTTGGTGTGCTACAAGGTGTGGTCGAAGGTGCTCACCTAGGTGTGCACCTTTGGAGCGCACGAAAAGTGCCCTCCAAAAGTGCGCACCTTTGGAGCGCACAAAAGTGCCCTCCAAAAAGTGCCCTCCAAAAGTGCGCACCTTTGGAGCGCACAAAAGTGCCCTCCAAAAGTGCGCACCTTTGGAGCGCACAAAAGTGCCCTCCAAAAAGTGCCCTCCAAAAGTGCGCACCTTTGGAGCGCACAAAAGTGCCCTCCAAAAGTGCGCACCTTTGGAGCGCACAAAAGTGCCCTCCAAAAGTGCGCACTTTTGGTGCGCACTTTTGGTGCACACCAAGGCGCTGGTTCGGTCTTTGCAGGGGAGTTCGGAAGTTGGGGTCGATGTCCTGAGTAGAGGTGCAAACTACACAGGTGTGGGAATCGGACAAATAGCTTATATAGGGGAGGTGTATGCTTCGATGGGTCGACTCCCCAGGTTGAGCGCACCGTGCCAACCTCAAAGACCCTACTGTATGGATGAAGTCGGAAGTTGGGTCCGATGACCGATTCGATTAGTAGGTATGCTCATGAGGTCGGAATTTGGGTCCGATGACCTGCCATGTGCAGGAAGGCGAATGTTGGCACTGTGCGTTGCAAGGTGCACACCAAGGCGCTGGTGCGGTCTTTTTAGTCGAGTTCGGAAGTTGGGGTCGATGTCCTGATCAGAGGTGCAAACTACACAGGTGTGGGAATCGGACAAATAGCTTATATAGGGGAGGTGTATGCTTCGTTGGGTCGACTCCCCTGGTTGAGCGCACCGTGCCAACCTCAAAGACCCTACGGTATGGATGAAGTCGGAAGTTGGGTCCGATGACCGATTCGATATGTAGGAATACTGGCGAGGTCGGAATTTGGGTCCGATGACCTGCCATGTGCAGGAAGGCGAATGTTGGCACTGTGCGTTGCAAGGTGCGCACCAAGGCGCTGGTTCCGTCGTTGGAGGTGAGTTCGGAAGTTGGGGTCGATGTCCTGATTGGAGGTACAAACTACACAGGTGTGGGAATCGGACAAATAGCTTATATAGGGGAGGTGTATGCTTCGATGGGTCGACTCCCCGGGTTGAGCGCACCGCGCCAACCTCAAAGACCCTACTATATGGATAAAGTCGAAAGTTGGGTCCGATGACCGATTCGATTAGTAGGCATGCACAGGAGGTCAGAATTTGGGTGCGATGACCTGCCATGTGCAGGAAGGCGAATGTTGGCACTGTGCGTCGCAAGGTGCGCACCAAGGCGCTGGTGCCGTCATTGCAGTCGAGTTCGGAAGTTGGGGTCGATGTCTTGGTTGGAGGTGCAAAACACAGGTGTGGGAATCGGACAAATAGCTTATATAGGGGAGGTGTATGCTTCGATGGGTCGACTCCCCGGGTTGAGCGCACCGCACCAACCTCAAAGACCCTACTATATGGATAAAGTCGGAAGTTGGGTCTGATGACCGATTCGATTAGTAGGCATGTACAGGAGGTCGGAATTTGGGTGCGATGACCTGCCATGTGCAGGAAGGCGAATGTTGGCACTGTGCGTCGCAAGGTGCGCACCAAGGCGCTGGTGCCGTCGTTGCAGTCAAGTTCGGAAGTTGGGGTCGATGTCTTGGTTGGAGGTGCAAACTACACAGGTGTGGGAATCGGACAAATAGCTTATATAGGGGAGGTGTATGCTTCGATGGGTTGACTCCCCGGGTTGAGCGCACCGCGCCAACCTCAAAGACCCTACGGTATGGATGAAGTCAGAAGTTGGGTCCGATGACCGATTCGATACGTAGGCATACTCGCGAGGTCGGAATTTGTGTCCGATGACCTGCCCTGCGCAGGAAGGCGGAATTTGGGTTCGATGACCGAGTTGAATGCGTGCCCTGCGTAGAAAGGCAGAATTTGGGTCCGATGACCGAGTTGATGTTGATGGCCCGCCATGCACAGGAAGGCGGAATTTGGGTCCGATGACCTGACATACGCATGGAGTCCGACTCGGGGGCCGATGTTCGATTCGATGACTTGCATTGTGGGTAAAGTCGGAAGTTGTGGTCTTTGACCCGATTCGATGACCAGACTTCGGCTGCTTGAGAATCGGACAAATAACTTATATAGGGGATGTCACGGGCTTTGGGAGTTAAGCCTGTGCGGCACTGACAAGTCCCGACCCGACTCGGATCCGTTCAAGGTCAGAGACCTCCGGCCTACGCCTTGTCCCTTCCAATATTGCACTAAAGCGGAATGCACAATGAAATTACAGATCGACTTGCTCCCAGAATGCATAAAAGGATACAGGATGCAATGCGGAATAAAATAGACAACACAACATTCAAAGGTGGGGCGAGGTGCCCATATCCTTTATTATTATCCTCAAAGATTACAATGCTGGATAGAACTCGGTATTGAGAAATACCGGTCGCCCCCAAATGGTTTGCCCAGCCAGCCAATCTGACTCGGACAAGTTACAAAGAGTCTCTTCGACTCAGACTGGGATCGGCTCGCTCGAGAGGAGAACCAGTTAGCTCCCCGAGGTGCCAGATCGCCAAGTCACAAGACCCCAATGCTCGCCTGAGCAATAAAGTCCCTCGCTGCAATGTTTGCACTCAGACTTGCGACGCCGAAAACTCGCATCTGTCTGCTCGTCTGCTCGCTGCCGAATGCTCGATCGCTTTCTGCCTCTGCTTCCGATTCCGATTGCCAAGAATGAGCATCCCGCTCATCTTATATACGGGAGGGTCGGACCCAAATAAAAGAGCCGTTGGGCGGATAGGGCCGGCCCAAAAGAAATCCCGCCAATGAAAAATTAGTGCCCATATAGGTCCGGACTCATATGAGTTAAGTCGCGCTAAGAAGAACATCGGCCAAGTCCCATGTCGGCCCCCGCCAAAGAAATAAAACATATTGGCCCCGCCGATGAAATGAATTAAGTCGGCTGTGCGAAACACCAACTCCATGTCGGCTATGCAAAAGAAAGAGTTCCGATGCAAAATGGAACCCCACTAAGGCTGGACCCGATCCAAAATCTGTGCAAGTATTCTGCCCAATGCAGACCCGTTACATCCTCCCCCACTAAACTAGTGGCGGCGCCCTCGACGCCAGCACCCCTGCACAGAGCACTGGGAGGCATTGACCCAGAAATCTACTCCTGTCTGGGCGGGTTCCTCCTGGAGAGGAACTCCATGATTATCTCCTCGTCTCGCCATAACGACTCACTGCGTTCCCAGGAAGCGGAGTCGCATCCCTGTCCTTCGAACATCACCAAGAACTCACGGATGCCGTTCTTGCCTCCTCCTCGTGTTCGCATGGCAAGGACCTGGCTGACTCTGCGGTCCGGATTGTCCAACACATTCGCCGGGCCTCTGTTTGGAATATTTCTTGTCAAATCTTCCTCATCTGGACCAAAGACTTCGCCGGGTAGACGAAGCAATCTGTCCCAAAGTGGTTCATACGGCCTTGTCTCATGTTCCTCCCAGGTCCAGTGATCCACGGCCTCAGAACAACTCGCCATGATTTCCAAGGATTTCCGAGTACTCTCTTCGTCGGATAGATTGGTGCTACCTCCGATCGACATCAAGTCGCCATAACGAATCATTCCCTGCTGATCCCAAGTGGTGAAGATATCATCTTCACAAAGAGCCTCATTGAACCCAATGAAGTCTGGAAAGGTATCAATGTGTAACTGAACAGGTCCCCCTTCTTGTCTCCTGAAAGTGAGGGCTGCTGAAGTGAAACCTCCTGGCTGTGCCTGTTCGGGAGAAGTGACATCGCCCTGCGATTCACCTCCTCTAGCCATGACATCTCGGGTAGGTCGGGATTCCTCGTTATCATCCGCATGCTGGTTTATCAAACGTAAGGTGCCCAATCTCATCTTGGTGCTCACCTCGGGAACGTCTTGATTCATGACTTCCCTCGCTGCGACGATCTTAACATCATAGAAGCAGGCCAACCTCTGCGGCTCTGCTCCTACCGGCTTGCAAACAAACTTGTGTGCCAACAATTCCGCCAACTGATCCAGTTTGGCGTTGAAAGGATCTGCCTTGGCTTCTGGCTGTTCCATCCAGACCCAACGCTGCAAAGCTTCCGAACAACTTGCCACGAGTTCGGATGCACGGGGGTAGTCTTCTGGTCGAAATTCTCCTCCAGAACCGAGAACCAATAAGTCTCTCAAGGAGATGACTCCGCTGTTCTCCCACCTATCCAAGATGTCTACCTCCGAGTAGATGTCTGGCAACTCGGCGGACCCTGTCAAGATCTCAAAATCCACATAAAGTCGGGCTGAGCCTCCTCTCAGCCGTCGGAACAAAAGACTGGTGGTTCGAGTGTTGGTAAGGAAGTCGTTCCCCAACGGTTCCTTTGGCTGCTTTGTTTTGTCCCGCCTAATTCTTTCGAACTCATACAGGCCAAGCAAGACATTCTCCGATGTCGTCTCGCCCTGGTTCGGTATAGTAAGAGCTGATCTCTCTACCAAAACTCCTTTCAGCATCTCAAATGCTGTCTGCTGCTTATCACCCCATTTCCATCCGCGGTCCTTCTTCAACAGATCCGTCAAGGGGCTCGCAATCCGAGAATAGCCTGCTACGAACTTGCGATAGTAGTTAGCTAAACCAAGGAATTGTCTCACCTCATGCACATTGCGAAGCGGCTCCCAGTCTCGGATTGCCTGAAGCTTCTCCGGGTCTGGTCGGATCTGGCCATGACCAAGAATATGGCCCAGAAACGGCACTTCCTCCTGCGCAAAGGCACACTTTTCCTTCTTTGCGAACAGCTGATGTTCTCTCAACAAAGCAAACACCTCCTGAAGGTGCCTCTTGTGTTCCTCCATGTCTCGACTGTATACCAAAATGTCATCCAGATACACAACAACGCACTTGTCCAACAATGAGCGAAACACATCGTTCATCAAGGTGCTGAAGGTTGCAGGAGCGTTAGTGAGACCAAAAGGCATAACCAAGAATTCATAGCTACCATACCTCGTCGTGATCGCGGTCTTCTCCTCATCACCTGGCGCGATCCTGATCTGATAGTAACCCTGCCTCAGGTCCAACTTGGTGAACACTCTTGCATCGACCAGTCGATCAAAGCTATCCGCTATGAGAGGTAACGGATACTTGTTCTTGATGGTGAGCTTGTTCAAAGCTCGATAGTCCACACACATCCGAAGGCTTCCATCCTTCTTGCGCTGGAACAAAACTGGAGCAGCATAAGGTGATCTGGAGGGACGCAAGTATCCTGCCTCAGCGAGCTCTGCCAGTTGCTTCCTCAACTCCTCCATCTCCGGTGTGGAGAGTCGATAGGGAGCCTTCGCTGGTGGTCTTGCCCCTGACTCTAGTTCGATCCTGTGATCAACGTGCCTCCTCGGTGGTAACACAGCTGGGAGCTGGTCTGGCATAACATCCGCAAACTCGGACAACACATCCTGGATCGTCGAGGTGTTAGAGGGTCCTGACGACTCTCCTTCATCCCAATCTCCAATCAGTGCGGCCAAAAACAACTCCTCCCGCCTTCCCTTGCCAACCTGCTTAGCACTGAGCGCATTCAACAGGAGATCCTGTTCCACGCTCTTCATCATCGGAACCATACTTGGTCTGCTCGGATCCAATATCAGCAAACAGCCCAAGTGTGGCACCACAGCTGCTGATGCCGACCTCAAGAACTCCTGCCCGAATGAGATCGAACTCGTTCATCCCAATGGCGATCAAATCAAGCACACCCTGCCACGACCCAACTCGGATGACTTCCTTATGGATCTCACTGCTCACCTGCTGCGCGGGTGCGGTCACCGCCTTGAACTGATTTGTAGTGGGCTCGATCTTGAGTCCAAGCTTCTTCGCTCGGCATGCGGAGATGTAGTTGTGGGTGGCACCTGAATCCACCATAGCTAGCACCTTCTTGTTGCCAAAGAAAGTCTCCACAAAACACAACTCGTGTTTATCGGCCACTTCGGTAGAATGCTGCACTGCATTCAGGAGTTGTAAGGTGCTCATTGCGGGCAACTTCTTCTCCTCGAACAACAGCGCGTTGACCCTACTCCGGTCTGGACAGCTCCGTGCCCAGTGATCATCTTTGCCACAGATGAAACACCCTGGATCACGATCCTTCTTCTTCTCAGTCTGTGCGTGATCTTTCTTCTTCGGGTTGCCTTCTCCATTCGACTTCTTCGGTTTCTTCTTCCTGGGCTCGCCGTTAGGATCGGAAGGAGGTCCGCCTCCCTTCTTCTCTTTCCGGCGGAAGTTCTTCTTGTAGTCTGTTCGAACTCCACCAAAGCCCCTAGCTGCATTGCCCTTATAGTCGAGCAGCCCGTCCGCAACTGTGATCGCCTCGGCCAAAGTCTGAACTTTCTGTCTCCTTAGCTCATCCTTCGCCCAGGGTTGTAGACCCTTAGTGAAGAGGAATAACTTCTCGAAGTCGCTCAACTTGGTGCATTCCAAATCCAACACCTGAAATGCCTTGACATACTCTCGAATAGTGCCAGTATGTTTGAGTTCATCGAACCTGGATCGGATGATCCAATCCGAATTCCCAGGTCGGAATTGATCATGAAGCGCTGCCTTCAAGTCAGCCCAGGACTTGATCGGTTTCACCGTCTTCCCAGCGCGTTCATCTGCCTGATGCGTTCGCCACCACAGCTTCGCACTGCCGGTAAGGTATGTTGCAATATCCTTGACCTGTGCCTCATCAGACGTCTTCGGTGCACACGACAGGTACTCCTCAACATCCCAGAAGAAATTATCAAGTGCCTTGTCGTCGCGCTCACCGTCATAAGTTCCAACTCGAGTTGCCTTAGAACCATGCGTTCCTCCCTGCAACAACGAATGGAAGATCTATTGTCCCTCTTTGAGGAAGCGGATCTCTTCCCTCAAAGACTCTATCTGTTCCACCAGCTTCGACCACTCTGCCGTCATGCGCTCCTCGAGGTCGGACTGTTCCAACTCCTCGAGTCGATTTTCATGGTCTTATAGCCAATCGCGGTGCTTCGGATCTTTCCCCTTCGAAGACACCTTCGCAGCCTTACTCTCAGGTTGCACGACCTCCACTTCATGCTGACTATCTGTATCTGCCATCTCTCGATCTGCACGACTCTGGATTTGATCCGAAGCTCTGATACCAACTGTCACGGGCTTTGGGAGTTAAGCCTGTGCGGCACCGACAAGTCCCGACCCGACTCGGATCCGTTCAAGGTCAGAGACCTTCGGCCTACGCCTCGTCCCTTCCAATATTGCGCTAAAGCGGAATGCACAATGAAATTACAGATCGACTTGCTCCCAGAATGCATAAAAGGATACAGGATGCAATGCGGAATAAAATAGACAACACAACATTCAAAGGTGGGGCGAGGTGCCCATATCCTTTATTATTATCCTCAAAGATTACAATGCTGGATAGAACTCGGTATTGAGAAATACCGGTCGCCCCCAAATGGTTTGCCCAGCCAGCCAATCTGACTCGAACAAGTTACAAAGAGTCTCTTCGACTCAGACTGGGATCGGCTCGCTCGAGAGGAGAACCAGTTAGCTCCCCGAGGTGCCAGATCGCCAAGTCACAAGACCCCAATGCTCGCCTGAGCAATAAAGTCCCTCACTGCAATGTTTGCACTCAGACTTGCGACGCCGAAAACTCGCATCTGTCTGCTCGTCTGCTCGCTGCCGAATGCTCGATCGCTTTCTGCCTCTGCTTCCGATTCCGATTGCCAAGAATGAGCATCCCGCTCATCTTATATACGGGAGGGTCGGACCCAAATAAAAGAGCCGTTGGGCGGATAGGGCCGGCCCAAAAGAAATCCCGCCAATGAAAAATTAGCGCCCATATAGGTCCGGACTCATATGAGTTAAGTCGCGCTAAGAAGAACATCGGCCAAGTCCCATGTCGGCCCCCGCCAAAGAAATAAAACATATCGGCCCCGCCGATGAAATGAATTAAGTCGGCTGTGCGAAACACCAACTCCATGTCGGCTATGCAAAAGAAAGAGTTCCGATGCAAAATGGAACCCCACTAAGGCTGGACCCGATCCAAAATCTGTGCAAGTATTCTGCCCAATGCAGACCTGTTACAAGGGAGGTATTGTTCTCGAACATCCTCCCCCCGTGCCCGTTTATGTCGATTGATGCTAGTGCTCGACTGGTTGGAGAGCTCGGATGCAAAAATCTTGCACCAGGATTTATCGATTGTGATGGACACGGCAAGTCTCCTGATTGCTATGCAGGAGCTCATCGGGAATCTCTATGCGGCCTCGGTATGGACTCGACCTGCGGAATGGTTCGGCAATGGTAGTCACTCCAACACGTCCTTGCAGTGGCCACAGAGGTGATTCGACTAGAGCTCCAGTCTAGCTTTTGGGTTGCTTGGCGGACTGGTATAGCCGTGATCGAGTTCCGGCCATGAACGTTTTAGATAGCTCTTGGGCTTTCTGGGATGGAAGTCGGAAGTTTGGGCTGTTGTCCGATTTGATGACCATTCTTTGGATGTGTGAGAATTGGACAAATAACTTATATAGGGGACTGTGTTGTCTCACGCAGCCCCCTCCGTGCCCCTCTATCTCGACCGATGTTGGTGCTTGAAAGGGTTGGGATCGCTCGGATTTATAAACGTGCACCACCGTTTGTCGAGTGTGAGGGACATGGCAGGTCTCCTAAATGCTATGCGGGCGCTCTCTGAGAATCTCTATCCGGCCTCGACACAGACTCGTCTTGCTGAATGGTTTGGTACTGGTAGTCGATCCAACATGTCCTTGTTGTGGCCGCCTAGGCGATTCGATTCGAGCCCCTGTCTAGCTTTTGGGTTGCTTGGCGGATTTTGCCCTATCCGCAAGTGAGCTCAGTCCCTAAACGTTCGAGGAACCCGATTGCTATGCGCCGACTCTCTTTCTTGCGAGCCTCCATCTAGCTTTTGGGTCTCTACGGAACGGAAGTCGGAATCTGGGACCGTTGTTTGATTCGACGAGGCAGACTACGGTTGTGCGAGAATCGGACAAATAACTTATATAGGGGAGGTGTCACGAGCTTTGGGAGTTAAGCCTGTGCGGCACCGACAAGTCCCGACCCGACTCGGATCCGATCAAGGTCAGTGACCTTCGGCCTATGCCTCGTCCCTTCCAAGATTGCGCTAAAGCGGAATGCACAATGAAAATGCAGATCGACCCTCTCCCAAAATGCATAAAAGGATACAGAATGCAATGCGGAATAAGATAGACAACACAACATTCAAAGGTGGGGTGAGGTGCCCAAATCCTTTATTATGATCCTCAAAGATTACAATGCTGGATAGAACTCGGTATTGAGAAATACCGGTCACCCCCAAATGGTTTGCCCAGCCAGCCAATCTGACTCGGACAATTACAAAGAGTCCCTTCGACTCAGACTGGGATCGGCTCGCTCGAGAGGAGAACCAGTTAGCTCCTCGAGGTGCCAGATCACCAAGTCACAAGACCCCAATGCTCGCCTGAGCACTAAAGTCCCTTGCTGCAATATTCGCACTCAGCCCAGCGACGCCGAAAACTCGCATCTGTCTGCTCGTCTGCTCGCTGCCGAATGCTCGATCGCTTTCTTCCTCTGATTGCTTGATTGCTAAGAATGAGCATCCCGCTCATCTTATATACCTGATGGGTCGGACCCAAATAAAAGAGTCATTGGGCGGATAGGGCCAGCCCAAAAGAAATCCCGCCAATGAAAAATTAGCGCCCATATAGGTCCGGACTCAAATGAGTTAAGTCTGCGCTAAAAGAAGTCATCGGCCAAGTCCCATGTCGGCCCCCGCCAAAGAAATAAAACATATCGGCCCCGCCGATGAAATGAATTAAGTCGGCTGTGCGAAACACCAACTCCATGTCGGCTATGCAAAAGAAAGAGTTCCGATGCAAAATGGAACCCCACTAAGTTCTGACCCGATCCAAAATCTGTGCAAGTATTCTGCCCAATGCAGACCCGTTACATCCTCCCCCACTAAACTAGTGGCGGCGCCCTCGACGCCAGCACCCCTGCACAAAGCACTGGGAGGTAATGACCCAGAAATCTATTCCTGTCTGGGCGGGTTCCTCCTGGAGAGGAACTCCATGATTATCTCCTCATCTCGCCATAACGACTCACTGCGTTCCCAGGAAGCGGAGTCGCGTCCCTGTCCTTCGAACATCACCAAGAACTCACGGATGCCATTCTTGCCTCCTCCTCATGTTCGCATTGCAAGGACCTAGCTGACTCTGCGGTCCGGATTGTCCAACACATTCGCCGGGCCTCTGTTCGGAATATTTCTTGATAGATCTTCCTCATCTGCACCAAAGACTTCGCCAGGTAGACGAAGCAATCTGTCCCAAAGTGGTTCATACGGCCTTGTCTCATGTTCCTCCCAGGTCCAGTGATCCACGGCTTCAGAACAACTCGCCATGATTTCCAAGGTTTTCCGAGTGCTTTCTTTATCGGACAGATTTGTGCTACCTCCAATCGACATCAAGTCGCCATATCGGATCATTCCCTGTTGATCCCAAGTGGTGAAGATATCGTCTTCACAAAGAGCCTCATTGAACCCAATGAAGTCTGGAAAGGTATCAATGTGTAGCTGCACAGGTCCCCCTTCTTGTCTCCTGAAAGTGAGGGATGTTGAAGTGAAACCTCCTGCCTGTGCCTGTTCAGGAGAAGTGACATCGCCCTGCGATCCACCTCCTCTAGCCATGACATCTCGGGTAGGTCGGGATTCCTCCTTATCATCCGCATGCTGGTTTATTAACCATAAGGTGCCCAATCTCATCTTGGTGCTCACCTCGGGAACGTCTTGATTCATGACTTCCCTAGCTGTGACGATCTTAACATCATCCAAGCAGGCCAACCCCTGCGGCTCTGCTTCTACCGGCTTGCAAAAAAACTTGTGTGCCAACAATTCCGCCAACTGATCCAGTTTGGCGCTGAAAGGATCTGCCTTGGCTTCTGGCTGTTCCATCCAGACCCAACGCTGCAAAGCTTCCGAACAACTTGCCACGAGCTTGGATGCACGGGGGTAGTCTTCTGGTCGAAATTCTCCTCCAGAACCGAGAACCAACAAGTCTCTCAAGGAGATGACTCCGCTGTTCTCCCATCTATCCAAGATGTCTACCTCCGAGTAGATGTCTGGCAACTCGACGGACCCTGTCAAGATCTCAAAATCCACATAAAGACGGGCTGAGCCTCCTCTCAGTCGTCGGAACAAAAGGCTGGTGGTTCGAGTGTTGGTAAGGAAGTCGTTCCCCAACGGTTCCTTTGACTGCTTTGTTTTGTCCCGCCTAATTCTTTCGAACTCATACAGGCCAAGCAAGACATCCTCCGATGTCATCTCGCCCTGGCTCGGTACAGTAAGAGCTGATCTCTCTATCAAAACTCCTTTCAGCATCTCAAATGCTGACTGCTGCTTATCGCCCCATTTCCATCCACGGTCCTTCTTCAACAGATCCGTCAAGGGGCTCGCAATCCGGGAATAGCCTGCTACAAACTTGTGATAGTAGTTAGCTAAACCAAGGAACTGTCTCACCTCATGCACACTGTGAAGCGGCTCCCAGTCTGGGATTGCCTGAAGCTTCTCTGGGTCTGGTCGGATCTGGCCATGACCAAGAATATGGCCTAGAAATGGCACTTCCTCCTGCGCAAAGGCACACTTCTCCTTCTTTGCGAACAACTGATGTTCTCTCAACAAGGCAAACACCTCCTGAAGGTGCTTCTTGTGTTCCTCCATGTCTCGACTGTATACCAAAATGTCATCCAGATACACAACAACGCACTTGTCCAACAATGAGCGAAACACATCGTTCATCAAGGTGCTGAAGGTTGCAGGAGCGTTAGTGAGACCAAAAGGCATGACCAAAAATTCATAGCTACCATACCTCGTCGTGATCGCGGTCTTCTCCTCATCACCTGGCGCGATCCTGATCTGATAGTAACCCTACCTCAGGTCCAACTTGGTGAACACTCTTGCATCAACCAGTCGATCAAAGCTATCTGCTATGAGAGGTAATGGATACTTGTTCTTGATGGTGAGCTTGTTCAAAGCTCGATAGTCCACGCACATCCGAAGGCTTCCATCCTTCTTGCGCTGGAACAATACTGGAGCAGCATAAGGTGATCTGGAGGGACGCAAGTACCCTGCCTCAGCGAGCTCTGCTAGTTGCTTCCTCAACTCCTCCATCTCTGGTGCAGAGAGTCGATAAGGAGCCTTCGCTGGTGGTCTTTCTCCTGACTCCAGTTCGATCCTGTGATCAACGTGCCTCCTCGGTGGTAACACAGCTGGGAGCTGGTCTGGCATAACATCTGCAAACTCGGACAACACATCCTAGATCGCCGAGGTGTTAGAGGGTCCTGACGACTCTCCTTCATCCCAATCTCCAATCAGTGCGGCCAAAAAAAACTCCTCCCGCCTTCCCTTGCCAACCTGTTTAGCACTGAGCGCATTCAACAGGAGATCCTATTCCACGCTCTTCATCATCGGAACCATACTTGGTCTGCTCGGATCCAATATCAGCAAACAGCCCAAGTGTGGCACAACAGCTGTTGATGCCGACCTCAAGAACTCCTGCCCGAGTATGAGGTCGAACTCATTCATTCCAATGGCGATCAAATCAAGCGCACCCTGCCACGACCCAACTTGGATGACTTCCTTATGGATCTCACCGCTCACCTGCTGCGCGGGTGCGGTCACCGCCTTGAACTGATTTGTAGTGGGCTTGATCTTGAGTCCAAGCTTCTTCGCTCAGCATGCGGAGATGTAGTTGTGGGTGGCACCTGAATCCACCATAGCTAGCACCTTCTTGTTGCCAAAGAAAGTCTCCACAAAACACAACTCGTGCTTATCGGCCACTTCGGTAGAATGCTGCACTGCATTGAGGAGTTGCAAGGTGCTCATTGCGGGCAACTTCTTCTCCTCGAACAACAACGCGTTGATCCTACTCCGGTCTGGACAGCTCCGTGCCCAGTGATCATCTTTGCCACAGATGAAACACCCTGGATCACGATCCTTCTTCTTCTCAGTCTGTGCGTGATCTTTCTTCTTCGGGTTGCCTTCTCCATTCGACTTCTTCGGTTTCTTTTTCCTGGGCTCGCCATTATGATCAGAAGGAGGTCCGCCTCCCTTCTTCTCTTTCAGGCGGAAGTTCTTTTTGTAGTCCGTTCGAGCTCCACCAAAGCCCCTAGCCGCATCGCCCTTATAGTCGAGCAGCCCATCCGCAACTGTGATCGCGTCGGCCAAAGTCTGAACTTTCTGTCTCCTTAGCTCATCCTTCGCCCAGGGTTGCAGACCCTTAGTGAAGAGGAATAACTTCTCGAAGTCGCTCAACTTGGTGCATTCCAAATCCAACACCTGAAATGCCTTGACATACTCCCGTATGGTGCCAGTATGTTTGAGTTCATCGAACCTGGATCGGATGATCCAATCCGAGTTCCCAGGTCGGAATTGATCATGAAGCGCTGCCTTCAAGTCAGCCCAGGACTTGATCGGTTTTACCGTCTTCCCAGCGCGTTCATCTACCTGATGCGTTCGCCACCACAGCTTCGCACTGCCGGTAAGGTATGTTGCAATATCCTTGACCTGTGCCTCATCAGACATCTTCGGTGCACACGACAGGTACTCCTCAACATCCCAGAAGAAATTATCAAGTGCCTTGTCGTCGTGCTCACCGTCATAAGTTTCAACTTGCGTTGCCTTAGAACCATGCGTTCCTCCCTGCAACAACGAATGGAAGATCTGTTGGCCCTCCTTGAGGAAGCGGATCTCTTCCCTCAAAGACTCTATCTGTTCCGCCAGCTTCGACCACTCTGCCATCATGCGCTCCTCGAGGTCGGACTGTTCCAACTCCTCGAGTCGATTTTCATGGTCTTGGAGCCAATCGCGGTGCTTCGGATCTTTCCCCTTCGAAGACACCTTTGCAGCCTTACTCTCAGGTTGCACGACCTCCACTTCATGCTGACTATCTGTATCTGCCATCTCTTGATCTGCACAACTCCGGATCTGATCCGAAGCTCTGATACCAACTGTCACGGGCTTTGGGAGTTAAGCCTGTGCGGCATCGACAAGTCCCGACCCGACTCGGATCCGATCAAGGTCAGTGACCTTCGGCCTACGCCTCGTCCCTTCCAAGATTGCGCTAAAGCGGAATGCACAATGAAAATGCAGATCGACCCTCTCCCAAAATGCATAAAAGGATACAGGATGCAATGCGGAATAAGATAGACAACACAACATTCAAAGGTGGGGCGAGGTGCCCAAATCCTTTATTATGATCCTCAAAGATTACAATGCTGGATAAAACTCGGTATTGAGAAATACCGGTCGCCCCCAAATGGTTTGCCCAGCCAGCCAATCTGACTCGGACAATTACAAAGAGTCCCTTCGACTCAGACTGGGATCGGCTCGCTCGAGAGGAGAACCAGTTAGCTCCTCGAGGTGCCAGATCGCCAAGTCACAAGACCCCAATGCTCGCCTGAGCACTAAAGTCCCTTGCTGCAATATTCGCACTCAGCCCAACGACGCCAAAAACTCGCATCTGTCTGCTCGTCTGCTCGCTGCCGAATGCTCAATCGCTTTCTGCCTCTGATTGCTTGATTGCTAAGAATGAGCATCCCGCTCATCTTATATACCTGATGGGTCGGACCCAAATAAAAGAGCCGTTGGGCGGATAGGGCCGGCCCAAAAGAAATCCCGCCAATGAAAAATTAGCGCCCATATAGGTCCGGACTCAAATGAGTTAAGTCCGCGCTAAAAGAAGTCATCGGCCAAGTCCCATGTCGGCCCCCGCCAAAGAAATAAAACATATCGGCCCCACCGATGAAATGAATTAAGTCGGCTGTGCGAAACACCAACTCCATGTCGGCTATGCAAAAGAAAGAGTTCCAATGCAAAATGGAACCCCACTAAGTCTGGACCCGATCCAAAATCTGTACAAGTATTCTGCCCAATGCAGACCCGTTACAGGAGGTGTTGACTGGAGCATTCTCCCCCGTGCCCCTCTAACTCGACCAATGCTGGCGCTCGAACGGTGGGTAGCGCTCGGATTTTCATTGAGCGCCAGCATTGGTCGATTTAGAGGGGCACGCGAGATTCCCGAATGCTATGCGAGGGCTCTAACGGAAATGCCTATTGGTTTCGGTATGGATGCAATTGCGAGAGTGGTTCGGCAAAGGTAGTCGTTTCGATGCGTCCATGTCGTGGCCAAATCGATAATTCGATTTGAGCCCTCGTATAGCATTTGGGTCTCTTGATGTGATTCCGCATTCCAGTCCCTTTGGGCACTGCTTGAGCCGCATCCCAGGGGGTTCCCTTCCCAATAATCTGCCTCGCAACCTGATTGCAATGCGGTGAGGCTCCTCGGCCGCCTTGGAACTGTCTGTGTATCGGACGCATCGCGGGATAAGGGGTTGGCAACGGTAGTCACCCCAAGCGCGTCCGATGCTTGGACCATTCCGAGGCGGCCCTGAAGCCTCTTCCATCTAGCCGTTGGGTCCTTCTCGCCACATCCCTCGCCTCGCACCCCCATTGCTATGCGGTGAGGCTCCTCGGCCGCCTTGGAACTATCTGTGTATCGGACGCATCGCGGGATAAGGGGTTGTCACTGGTAGTCGCCCCAAGCGCGTCCGATGCTTGGACCATTCTGAGGCGGACCTGAAGCCTCTTCCATCTAGCCGTTGGGTCCTTCTCGCCGCATCCCTCGCCTTGCACCCCGATTGCTATGCAGTGAGGCTCCTCGGCCGCCTTGGAACTATCTGTGTATCGGATGCATCGCGGGATAAGGGGTCGTCACTGGTAGTCGCCCCAAGCGCGTCCGATGCTTGGACCATTCCGAGGCGGACCTGAAGCCTCTTCCCTCTAGCCGTTGGGTCCTTCTCGCCGCATCCCTTGCCTCGCACCCCGATTTCTATGCGGTGAGGCTCCTCGGCCGCCTTGGAACTATCTGTGTATCGGACGCATCGCGGGATAAGGGGTTGTCACTGGTAGTCGCCCCAAGCGCATCCGATGCTTGGACCATTCCGAGGCGGACCTGAAGCCTCTTCCCTCTAGCCGTTGGGGCTGTCTCACCGCATCCCTCGCCTCGCACCACGATTGCTATGCGGTGAGGCTCCTCGGCCGCCTTGGAACTATCTATGTATCGGATGCATCGCGGGATAAGGGGTTGTCACTGGTAGTCGCCCCAAGCACGTCCGATGCTTGGACCATTCCGAGGCAGACCTGAAGCCTCTTCCCTCTAGCCGTTGGGGCTTTCTCGCCGCATCCCTCGCCTCGCATCCTGATTCCTATGCGGTGAGTCTTCTCGGCCGCCGCGGAACTATACCTGTTATTGCTACTACTGCATCCCTCGGCTGGTAACCTCCTCGGCCGCCTTGGAACGTTCTCTTTGTTGGACGCGTCGCGGGATAAGGGGTTGGCACTGGTAGTCGCCCCAAGTCCGCCCAATGCATAGACCGCTCCGAGTCGACCTTGCTTGCAGCCTCTCACATGCATAGACCTCTCTGAGTCGACCCTGCAGCCGCTCACGTTTAGCCTTTGGAATCTCGCCTCACAACATGATTGCTATCCGTGCTGCATCCCTTGCCTCAAGCCCTGATTGCTTTCTTGGCTGCATCCCTCCTCTCCTCACAGCCCGGTTGTCATCACTGCTGCATCCGTCGCTTCATGCATCTGGCTGCTGGGCCCTTCCCACCGCACACCTCGATTGCTATCTCTGCTGCATCACACACCCCGATTGCTATCTCTGCTGCATCACACACCCCGATTGCTATCTTTGCTACATCCCTCGGCTCTCACTTCTGCATCCTTCGCCTCACACCTCGATTGCTATCAATGCTGCATCCGTAACCTCACACCCCGATTGCTATGCGGGGAGGCTCCTTGGCCGCCTTGGAAATTTCTCTGTGTCGTACGCACCGCGGGATAAGGGGTTGGCACTGGTAGTCGCCCCAAGTGCGCCCGATTCTTAGACCACTTCGAGGTGACCTCGTAGCCTCTTTCGTCCAGGCTTCCTACCTTCAACGCCCTTTTTACACCTCGATTGCTATGCGCGGGCTCATTGGCGTCTATCACCTCTCTGCGAAGAGTGGCACGATGATTGTTGGGGTAAATTGTAGCAATCCAATCTCTGGCCTTGGGCCATTGTGAGGGCTGATCGATTTCCTGTGCGCATCTCGTGTTTGCCCAGTAACAGACTCGATGACTTGTAATCGGTCTTGTTCCAAATTGTTCCTAGAGGTAGTCTTCGAAACTCTTGGATTTGACCTGTCACTCAAACTGTCCTCTTCCGAGGATGCTTGTGTGTGTGTGCTTGTGCCATTTCCTTGGCGGTATAAACGAGATGTTAAAGAGAGGAGTGAGCGCCTTGCCCAGCTATGTTTGGGGCTCTCACTCCCTTACCCGGTGTGCGACCGCTTTGCACGTAGGTTGCGGAGCATCGCGACTCTTTCGATGTTTGGCGGTTGTCTTCCGGTGATGCGTTGGTCCCGAAGTGCACGTTACTAGCATTTCTGCCATTGTTCTCGATCTTTGGCACGTTCCTTCGTTGCAATTGGATATATATCTCCATTTATACGCGTAGGCTTCTCCCGCCTATTCAGCGCTGTCCCACCCTCAGCACTCTCGTGGTCTCCTTGGCTTCTCTCTCCCGTGAGCGAGCTCTCTTCTCGAGTCTTTTCCATGTCCCATGGAGGTTGCCTTTCGAAATTCAAACACACAAACGTGACCGGATAAGAGCGGAATTGCCTATGAGGAGAAGCTCACCTTAGGGAGCAGCAATGCCGAGTGTTTCGACAGAGGGTAGAGGGGGCGTTGTTTGGGCGGTTACACAAAAGAGTGCTACGGTTGCACTAAAGGTTGCTTCTTTGTCTCCGACGAACTCTTCGAGGCAAAAAAGCTTGTTTACGGGGTCGAGGTGGGACTGTTCGTGCGAGATGCGCCACCAAAAGTGCGTAGGGGGCATATACTTGGGAAATGGATATCTCTGAGTGGCCTTACTCGGTCGCGTGCACGATGCATTCTCTAACGGCAGGACTGTCGTGAGCATGTGCGGTTCGGATGTTTTCGGGTAAAGGGTTCCATACGGGATGTTCTTCCCAGGCTCCTGTGAACCGAGACTCTGCATCGTCATGCTCCAGCTCCCGTGGGTGCTTCATGCCTCATCGAGCTGTTTGTCATGGGCGATTAAGGCTGAGGCCTTCCTTCGAGAGGGAAATTGTTCAGGCTGGTCGAGGCGGGATTGTTCGTGCGGGGTGCACCACCAAAAGTGCGTAGGGGGCATATGCCTGGGAAATGGATGTCTCTGAGTGGCCTTACTCGGTCGCGTGCACGGTGCACTCTCTCACGGCATGACTGTCGCGAGCATCGACGGTGCGGTGGTTTTCGGGTAACCGGGTTCCGTACGGGATGTTCTTCCCAGGCTCCTGTGAACCGAGGCCCCTTGTCGTCGTGCTCTGGCCCGCAGAGGGTCCTTTTCCCCCATCGAGAGGGTCGCAGTGGTCACGGAGAATGGTTACCCAAGTCGCGCTCGGAAGGGAATGATTTGTGCATCGGTCGAGATGTGCTCGTCTGTGCGGGTTGCACCACAACATGTGTGTAGGGGGCATATACCTGGGAAATGGATGTCTCTGAGTGGCCTTACAATTGAGGTGGCTGCGTGCACGGTGTCTGGTCCTATTCCGTTGGCCTTCAGGACCGGAGTAATGATTAATAGGGACTGTCGGGGGCATTCGTATTTCATTGTCAGAGGTGAAATTCTTGGATTTATGGAAGACGAACCACTGCGAAAGCATTTGCCAAGGATGTTTTCATTAATCAAGAATGAAAGTTGGGGGCTCGAAGACGATCAGATACCGTCCTAGTCTCAACCATAAACGATGCCGACCAGGGATCGGCGGATGTTGCTCTAAGGACTCTGCCAGCACATTCTGAGAAATCAGAGTGTTTGGGTTCCGGGGGGAGTATGGTAGCAAGGCTGAAACTTAAAGAAATTTACGGAAGGGCACCACCAGGAGTGGAGCCTGCGGCTTAATTTGACTCAACACGGGGAAACTTACCAGTTCCAGACATAGTAAGGATTGACAGATTGAGAGCCGGGTGACGGAAAATTGTTCTGTGCGGTCGAGGATGGCTTTTCTGTGTAGGGTGCGCCACTCCAAGTGTGTAGGGGGCATATTCCATGGAAATGTATGTCTCTGAGTGGCCTTACAATTGAGGTGGTCGCGCGCATGATGCATTTTGCACAGATTCAACATTCGGGAGTAGGTTCGGCTTTGAGACCGAGGGTAAAGGGCTCCGTACGGGATAATCTTCCCAGGTGCTTGTGAACCAAAGCTCCGTGTCATACCTCTCTGGCCTGCACTCGTATTTTCCTCGCTCCGGGTCTTGAGGAGCACACTGCCCGGTTCCCGCATCTCCGTCCTTGGTCAACTTTGGGATGCGGGCGGGTTTTGTTCGATTGCAAGGATGGGCCGCATGCTTTCTAATTTTGGTTTCCCATGAGGGCGGGTCTGCCTCGCGGTCTCTCTGGCAGAGGCCCGGGGTGGCCCGCTCGTGGCCGGAAGCTACCTGGTCGATCCTGCTAGTAGTCATATGCTTGTCTCAAAGATTAAGCCATGCATGTCTAAGTATGAGCTATTTCAGACTGTGAAACTGCGGATGGCTCATTAAATCAGTTATAGTTTCTTTGATGGTACTTTGCTACTCGGATAACCGTAGTAATTCTAGAGCTAACATGTGCACCAAATCCCGACTCTTGGAAGGGATGCATTTATTAGATAAAAGGCCGGCGCGGGCTCGCCCGCTACTCCGGCGATTCATGATAACTCGACGGATCGCACGGCCTTTGTGCCGGCGACGCTCCATTCAAATTTCTACCCTATCAACTTTCGATGGTAGGATAGAGGCCAGCAGACGTTGTAATTCCAGCTCCAATAGCGTATATTTAAGTTGTTGCAGTTAAAAAGCTCGTAGTTGGACCTTGGGTCGTCATGGTCGGTCCGCCTACTTGGTGTGCACTGGCCCTCATGTCCCTTCTGCCGGCGGCGTGTTCCTGACCTTAATTGGCTGGGTCGCGGTTCTGGCGCCATTACTTTGAAAAAATTAGAGTGCTCAAAGCAAGCCTACGCTCTGAATACATTAGCATGGAATAACGCGATAGGAGTCTGGTCCTGTTCCGTTGGCCTTCAGGACCGGAGTAATGATTAATAGGGACTGTCGGGGGCATTCGTATTTCATTGTCAGAGGTGAAATTCTTGGATTTATGGAAGACGAACCACTGCGAAAGCATTTGCCAAGGATGTTTTCATTAATCAAGAACGAAAGTTGGGGGCTCGAAGACGATTAGATACCGTCCTAGTCTCAACCATAAACGATGCCGACCAGGGATCGGCGGATGTTGCTCTAAGGACTCCGCCAGCACCTTCTGAGAAATCAGAGTGTTTGGGTTCTGGGGGGAGTATGGTCGCAAGGCTGAAACTTAAAGGAATTGACGGAAGGGCACCACCAGGAGTGGAGCTTGCGGCTTAATTTGACTCAACACGGGGAAACTTACCAGGTCCAGACATAGTAAGGATTGACAGATTGAGAGCTCTTTCTTGATTCTATGGGTGGTGGTGCATGGCCGTTCTTAGTTGGTGGAGCGATTTGT
>NC_081406.1:431107154-431109654 GCF_030272615.1 Cryptomeria japonica
ACTATCTTTCAAAACGGAAATTTTAAAATCTCCTTTTTTTTTGCCTTTTCTGGAAATTAGTGAAGGCAGTGCATCAAAGGTGCGCACCTGGCTGCCCACCTTGGTGTGCTCTGAGGTGCCCACCACGGTGCACACCCGGGAGCGCTACGAAGTGTGCTCCAAGGTGCGATGTGCACGTTGTCGGAGCCCGGTTTGCCCCGGGTGCGTACCTCGCCTGCACCTTGGTCGGGGTGGGCACCTTGGCTGGGTTTGCCCCGGGTGCGCTCCGAAGCGGGGTTACTAGAGCGCCCCCTCTTTTTTTGTCAGAGCGTTTGGTGGGGTTTCTCGCATTGGCTCTTCCCAGGCCCAGTTGTTGGGTGCGCTCCCACCCTGGTGCACGCGAAGTTGGAAGTTGGGTTAATTGCCCGGGCGTGCACTTTGGTGCGCACACCTTGGCTGGGCTGCTATGCACCCCGATTGCTATGCGGTGAGGCTCCTCAGCCGCCTTGGAACTATCTGTGTATCGGACGCATCGCGGGATAAGGGGTTGTCACTGGTAGTTGCCCCAAGCGCGTCCGATGCTTGGACCATTCCGAGGCGGACCTGAAGCCTCTTCCCTCTAGCCGTTGGGGCTTTCTCGCCACATCCCTCGCCTCGCACCACGATTGCTATGCGGTGAGGCTCCTCGGCCACCTTGGAACTATCTGTGTATCGGATGCATCGCGGGATAAGGGGTTGTCACTGGTAGTCGCCCCAAGCGCGTCCGATGCTTGGACCATTCCGAGGCGGACCTGAAGCCTCTTCCCTCTAGCCGTTGGGGCTTTCTCACCGCATCCCTCGCCTCGCACCCCGATTGCTATGCTGTGAGGCTCCTCGGCCGCCTTGGAACTATCTGTGTATCGGATGCATCGCGGGATAAGGGGTTGGCACTGGTAGTCGCCCCAAGCGCGTCCGATGCTTGGACCATTCCAAGGCAGCCTTGAAGCGTCTTCCGTTAGCCATTGGGGCCATCTCGCCGCATCCCCCCCTCACACCCCGATTGCTATGCGGCGAGGCTCCTCGGCCGCCTTGGAACTATCTGTGTATCGGACGCATCGTGGGATAAGGGGTTGGCACTGGTAGTCACCCAATGCGCGTCCGATGCTTGGACTATTCTGAGGCGGCCTTGCAGCCTCTTCCATCTAGCCTTTGGGGCCATCTCGCTGCATCCCCCACCTCGCACCACGATTGCTATGCGGTGAGGCTCCTCGGCCGCCTCGGAACTATCTGTGTATCGGATGCATCGCGGGATAAGGGGTTGTCACTGGTAGTCGCCCCAAGCGCGTCCGATGCTTGGACTATTCCGAGGCGGCCCTATAGCCTCTTCCGTCTAGCCTTTGGGGCCATCTCGCCGCATCCCTCACCTCGCACCCCGATTGCTATGCGGTGAGGCTCCTTAGCCGCCTCGGAACTATCTGTGTATCGGACGCATCGTGGGATAAGGGCTTGTCACTGGTAGTCGCCCCAAACACGTCCGATGCTTGGACTATTACGAGGCGGCCCTGCAGCCTCTTCCGTCTAGCCTTTGGGGCCATCTCGCCGCATCCCTCACCTCGCACCCCGATTGCTATGCGGTGAGGCTCCTCGGCCACCTTGGAACTATCTTCGTATCGGACGCATCGCGGGATAAGGGGTTGTTACTGGTAGTCGCCCCAAGCGCATCCGATGCTTGGACCATTCCGAGACGGCCCTGAAGCCTCTTCCATCTAGCCGTTGGAGCCTTCTCGACGCATCCCTCGCCTCGCACCCCCGATTGCTATGCGGTGAGGCTCCTCGGCCGCCTTGGAACCATCTTTGTATCAGACGCATCAAGGGATAAGGGGTTGGCACTGGTAGTCGCCCCAAGCGCGTCCGATGCTTGGACCATTCCGAGGTGGCCCTGAAGCCTCTTCCACCTAGCCGTTGGGGCCTTCTCGCCCCATCCCTCGCCTCGCACCCTGATTGCTATGCGGTGAGGCTCCTCGGCCGCCTTGGAATCATCTGTGTATCGGATGCATCGCGGGATAATGGGTTGGCACTGGTAGTCGCCCCAAGCGCGTCCAATGCTCGGACCATTCCGAGGCGGCCCTAAAGCCTCTTCCGTCTAGCCATTGGGGATTTCTCATCCCATCCCTCACCTCGCACCCCGATTGATATGCGGTGAGGCTCCTCGGCCGCCTCGGAACTATCTGTGTATCGGATGCATCGCGGGATAAGGGGTTGGCACTGGTAGTCGCCCCAATCGTGTCCGACGCTTGGACCATTCCAAGGCCCCCCTGCAGCCTCTTCCATTTAGCCGTAGGGGCCTTCCCGCCGCATCCTTTGCCTCGCATCCCGATTCCTATGCGGTGAGTCTTCTCGGCCGCCGCGGAACTATACCTATTATCACTACTACTGCATCCCTTGGCTGGTAACCTCCTCGGCCGCCTTGGAACGTTCTCTTTGTCGGACGCGTCGCGGGATAAGGGGTTGGCACTGGTAGTCACCCCAAGCGCACCCGATG
>NC_081406.1:431119654-431149654 GCF_030272615.1 Cryptomeria japonica
CGGGGGCCGAGCTGGACAAAACCCTTGGGCCGCATTTTTTTCGTCCAAGTGCTGGGCGGGGCTCCGAAGAGGGGTTTCTCATCCAGGGGCCAAGCTGGGCAACCCTTGGGCCGCATTTTTTTTGTCCAAGTGCTGGGCGGGGCTCCGAAGAGGGGTTTCCCATCCGGGGGCTGCATTTTTTTCGTCCAAGTGCTGGACGGGGCTCCGAAGAGGGGTTTCTCATCCGGGGGCCGAGCTGGGAAAAACCCTTGGGCCGCATTTTTTTGGTCCAAGTGTTGGGCGGGGCTTCGAAGAGGGGTTTCTCATCCAGGGGCCAAGCTGGGCAACCCTTGGGCCACATTTTTTTCGTCCAAGTGCTGGGCGGGGCTCCGAAGAGGGGTTTCTCATCCGGGGGCTGAGCTGGGCAAAACCCTTGGGCCGCATTTTTTTCGTCCAAGTGCTGGGCGGGGCTCCGAAGAGGGGTTTCTCATCCAGGGGCCAAGCTGGGCAACCCTTGGGCCGCATTTTTTTCGTCCAAGTGTTGGGCGGGGCTCCGAAGAGGGGTTTCCCGTCCGGGGGCCGCATTTTTTTCGTCCAAGTGCTGGACGGGGCTCCGAAGAGGGGTTTCTCATCTGGGGGCCGCATTTTTTTCGTCCAAGTGCTGGGCGGGGCTCCGAAGAGGGGTTTCTCATCCGGGGGCCGAGCTGGGCAAAACCCTTGGGCCGCATTTTTTTCGTCCAAGTGCTGGGCGGGGCTCCGAAGAGGGGTTTCTCATCCAGGGGCCAAGCTGGGCAACCCTTGGGCCGCATTTTTTTCATCCAAGTGCTGGGCGGGGCTCCAAAGAGGGGTTTCCCATTCGGGGGTCGCATTTTTTTCATCCAAGTGCTCGACGGGGCTCCGAAGAGGGGTTTCTCATCTGGGGGCCGCATTTTTTTCGTCCAAGTGCTGGGCGGGGCTCCGAAGAGGGGTTTCTCATCCGGGGGCCGAGCTGGGCAAAACCCTTGGGCCGCATTTTTTTTGTCCAAGTGTTGGGTGGGGCTTCGAAGAGGGGTTTCTCATCCAGGGGCCAAGCTGGGCAACCCTTGGGCCGCATTTTTTTCATCCAAGTGCTGGGAGGGGCTTCGAAGAGGGGTTTCTCATCCGAGGGCTGCATTTTTTTTGTCCAAGTGCCGGGCGGGGCACCGAAGAGGGGTTTCTCATCCAGGTGCCAAGCTCGGCAACCCATGTGCCGCATTTTTTTTGTCCAAGTGCTGGGCGGGGCTCCAAAGAGCGGAAGTGGATGTGGGGTTTCGGGCATTACCCTCGAGCCACCTTTCCGTCCGAGAGTTTAGTGAGGCTTTTTACCATTGCAGCTCCCCATGTCTGAAGTGGGGATTTCTGGGTAGGGGCTTCGAGTGCGCATTACATTTTTGCCCAATTGTCCAGTGGGGTTTCTGGTGCGCTCCAAAGTGGGGTTATTGGAGCGGCCCCTCTTTTTTTGTCCTAGCGTTTGGTCGGGTTTGTCGCATTGGGGCTTCCCAGGCCCAGTTGTTGGGTGCGCACCCACCCTGGCGTGCACGAAGTCAGAAGTTGGGTTAATTGCCCGGTTTGCCCCGGGTGCGCACCTTCGCTAGGGTGGGTCGCACAACTTGCCTGGGCTACGCACCAAGGCAGGCTCAAGATGGCACTCATGTTCCATTTTTTTCACTATCTTTCAAAACGGAAATTTTAAAATCTCATTTTTTTTTGCCTTTTCTGGAAATTAGTGAAGGCAGCGCATCAAAGGTGCGCAACACTGGTGCGAACCCAGGACCGCTCCGATGTGTGCTCCAAGGTGCGGCGTGCACGAAGTCGGAGCCCGGTTTGCCCCGGGTGCGCACCTCACGTGTACCTTCGCCGGGGTGGGCACCTTGGTGTGCAGACCTTGGCTGGGTTGCGCGCCCTGGTGGGCACCATGGTGCGCAGCAAGGAGCGCTCTGAAGTGTGCTCGAAGGTGCGGCGTGCACGAAGTCGGAGCCCGGTTTGCCCCGGGTGCGCACCTCCGGCAGGGTGGGCACCTTGGTGCGTAAACCTTGCCTGGGCTACGCACCAGGGCGGGCTCAAGATGGCACCCGCGTTCCATTTTTTTCACTATCTTTCAAAACGGAAATTTTAAAATCTCCTTTTTTTTTGCCTTTTCTGGAAATTAGTGAAGGCAGCGCATCAAAGGTGCGCACCTGGCTGCCCACCTTGGTGTGCTCACCAGGTGCCCACCATGGTGCGCACCCGGGAGCACTACGAAGTGTGCTCCAAGGTGCGACGTGCACGTTGTCGGAGCCCGGTTTGCCCCGGGTGCGCACCTCGCCTGCACCTTGGCCGGGGTGGGCACCTTGGTTGGGTTTGCCCCGGGTGCGCTCCGAAGCGGGGTTACTGGAGCGCCCCCTCTTTTTTTTGTCAGAGCGTTTGGTGGGGTTTCTCGCATTGGCTCTTCCCAGGCCCGGTTGTTGGGTGCGCTCCCACCCTGGCACGCGCGAAGTTGGAAGTTGGGTTAATTGCCCGGGCGCGCACCTTGGTGCACACACCTTGGCTGTGCTCCGAGGTGCCCACCACGGTGCGCAATGCTGGTGCGAACCCGGGAGCGCCCCGATGTGTGCTCCAAGGTGCGGCGTGCACGAAGTCGGAGCCCGGTTTGCCCCGGGTGCACACCTCACGTGCACCTTCGCCAGGGTGGGCACCTCGGCTGGGTTGCGCGCCCTGGTGGGCACCATGGTGCGCACCAAGGTGCGGCGTGCACGAAGTCGGAGCCCGGTTTCCCCCGGGTGCGCACCTCGTGTGCACCTTCGCCGCGGTGGGCACCATGGTGCGCACCATGGCGTGCACGAAGTCGGAGCCCGGTTTGCCCCGGGTGCCCACCTCGCGTGCACCTTCGCCGGGGTGGGCACCTCGGCTGGGTTGCGCACCCTGGTGGGCACCATGGTGCGCACCAAGGAGCGCTTCGAAGTGTGCTCCAAGGTGCGGCGTGCACGAAGTCGGAGCCCGGTTTGGCCCGGGTGCGCACCTCGCGTGCACCTTTGCTGCGGTGGGCACCATGGTGCGCACCATGGCGTGCACGAAGTCGGAGCCCGGTTTGCCCCGGGTGCGCACCTCGCGTGCACCTTCGCTGGGGTGGGCACCTCGGCTGGGTTGCGCGCCCTGGTGGGCACCATGGTGCGCACCAAGGAGCGCTCCGAAGTGTGCTCCAAGGTGCGGCGTGCACGAAGTCGGAGCCCGGTTTGCCCCGGGTGCACACCTCGCGTGCACCTTCGCCGCGGTGGGCACCATGGTGCGCACCATGGCGTGCACGAAGTCAGAGCCCGATTTACCCCGGGTGCGTACCTCACGTGCACCTTCGCCGGGGTGGGCACCTCGGCTGGGTTGCGCGCCCTGGTGGGCACCATGGTGCGCACCAAGGAGCGCTCCGAAGTGTGCTCTGAGGTGCGGCGTGCACGAAGTCGGAGCCCGGTTTGCCTCGGGTGCGCCCTGGTGGGCACCATGGTGTGCACCAAGGAGCGCTCCGAAGTGTGCTCCAAGGTGCGGCGTGGACGAAGTCGGAGCCCGGTTTGCCCCGGGTGCGCCCTGGTGGGCACCATGGTGCGCACCAAGGAGCGCTCCGAAGTGTGCTCCAAGGTGCGGCGTGCACGAAGTCGGAGCCCGGTTTGCCTCGGGTGCGCACCTCGCGTGCACCTTCGCCGCAGTGGGCACCATGGTGCACACCATGGCGTGCACGATGTCGGAGCCCTGTTTGCCCCGGGTGCGCACCTCGCGTGCACCTTTGCTGGGGTGGGCACCTCGGCTGGGTTGCGCGCCCTGGTGGGCACAATGGTGCGCACCAAGGAGCGCTCCGAAGTGTGCTCCAAGGTGCGGCGTGCACGAAGTCGGAGCCCGGTTTGCCCCAGGTGCGCCCTGGTGGGCACCATGGTGCGCACCAAGGAGCGCTCCGAAGTGTGCTCCAAGGTGCGGCGTGCACGAAGTCGGAGCCCGGTTTGCCCCGGGTGCGCACCTCAAGTGCACCTTCGCTGCGGTGGGCACCATGGTGCGCACCATGGCGTGCACGAAGTCGGAGCCCGGTTTGCCCCGGTGTGCACCTCGCGTGCACCTTCGCTGGGGTGGGCACCACGGCTGGGTTGCGCGCCCTGGTGGGCACCATGGTGCGCACCAAGGAGCGCTCCAAAGTGTGCTCCAAGGTGCGGCATGCACGAAGTCGGAGCCCAGTTTGCCCCGGGTGCGCAGCTCGCGTGCACCTTCGCCGCGGTGGGCACCTTGGCTGGGTTGGGCACCATTGAGCGCTCCGAAGTGTGCTCCAAGGTGCGCAGCATGGCGTGCACGAAGTCGGAGCCCGGTTTGCCCTGGGTGCGCACCTCGCGTGCACCTTCGCCAGGGTGGGCACCTTGGTGCGCACACCTTCTCATTGGTTTTTTGCCTTTTCTGGAAATTGGTGAAGGCAGCGCATCAAAGGTGCGCACCTCGGTGTGCTCCAAGGTGCACACGAAGTCGAAAGTCGGGTTAATTGCATTGTTTTCCCCGGGTGCGCTCCGAGGTGCGCAACATCGGTGCGGACCAAGGAGGGCTCCGAAGTGTGCTCCAAGGTGCGCACGATGGCGTGCACCTCTGGTGCGCACACCTTGGCTGGGCTGCGCACCTTGGTGGGCGCCATGGTGCGCACCTTTCATGCGCTCCAAGGTGCGCACGAAGTCGGAGCTCGGTTTGCCCCGGGTGCGCACCTTGGTGGGCGCCATGGTGCACTCCGAGGTGCCCAAGATTGGTGCGCACCAAGGAGCGCTCCGAAGTGCGCTCCAAGGTGCGCAGGTGTGCGCGAAGTCAAAAGTTGGGTTAATTGTCCGGTTTGCCACGGGTGCGCACCTTGCGTGCACCTTCGCCAGGGTGGGCGCCTTGGTGCGCACACCTTGGCTGGGCTGCGCACCCGGGCGCACACACCTTGGCACCCGCGTTTCCTTCATTTTAAATTTTTTTTTTTACAATCTCTCAAGTGGGAAATTCTATAATCTCAACTTTTTTTGCCTTTTCAGGAAACTTTTGAATGGAGCGCATCATTGGTGCGCTCCGAAGTGTGCTCCAAGGTGCGCACCTCTGGTGCGCTCCAAAGCTCTCTCCAGCTGCGTGCACCTGCCCCGGGCGCGCACCCGGCCCCGCCCAGCTTCGCTCACCTGTCTCGGGAGTCTGGTGCGGAACCTTAGAGTAAGAAACATCACCGTGCACCTTGGCCAACGTGCGCGACTCGACCGAGCGCGCACTGGCCGAGGTGCACACCGATTTCACCTGGGTGGGCGCGAAGCACCTCGGGGGCACCGAGGTGCGCGCACAACGCCCGGGTTGCAACGTGGCCTGTGTGCTCGGGGCGCCTCAGGTGCGCGCTCGGTGTCGCCCCCGAGCGTGCGGTAGTGCGGGCACCGCACCCCGGCCCGGCCCGGCCCCGACGAGAACGCAAACGGGCAAAAGGTTAATTCAAATAGCATTGCGACGCCCGGCGAAAAACTAAAAAAAGGGTGCAACACCGAGACTTCCCGGGAGGTCACCCATCCCAGTACTACTCCGACCCAAGCGCGCTTAACTGCGGAGTTCTGATGGGATCCGGTGCACTAACGCTGGTATGATCTCACCCGTTATGAGCTTGTCGCAGTGTGTACTTAGCAAACCGCGACCCACGTGCGAATCCACCCCGGCCACCCACCCCCGTCGAGGTGCACACCCTCCCTCGCCAAGTGCGCCCCGTTCGCCAAGTGTGAGCCCTGCCCGGGTGCGCGCACCTTGCTAGGGCGTCGGGTGTGCACTCGGGTCGACCTACGTGCGTGCACCTGGACGGGGTGTCGTGTGCGCACCCGACCCGCCCAAGTGCGTGCAGTGTCCCGTCTGCAACGCGGTGCCCACACACCACCTCGGGCGCAATGACCTATGCTCAAATGTGGGCCGAGTGCACCTTGGTGTATATTCGGGGCGCCTCGGGTGCACGCTTGATCTTGCCCCGGTGCACCAAGGCGCTCGATTTGCCCCGGGTGCGCACTTGGTGCAAGGTGGGCACCCAAAATAGGGATCAAGCACCAAAAACAAGTTTCGGGATGCAAAATGGGACCCAAGGGCCACAAATGCGTTCCAAGACCCATGATGGGTCCACGAGAACAAAAATGTGCTCCGAGACTTAATAAACAAATATTGGGTTTTAGGAGAAGAAACATGCTCTGATGCCCAAAATGAGAATCGACCTTGAAAAGGCCACAGGCCAAAAGTGGGATGCGAGACCAAAAAAAATGGGACCCGAGGACCAAAATTGGGTTCCCAGGTCGAAGACAGGGCAACCGGACAAGAAACGACCTCTAAGGCTCGAAATGAGTCCCGATGACTAAAACTTGACAAGAAGCACCCATCAGGCACCCAACTCGACACCCATGGGATGCCGACCCACCCGGGCTTCCACCTAGCACACCTTGGCACCCACCCACCCTGGCACGCAACCTCGCACCCAACTTAGCACCTTTGAACCCACATTGGCACTCACCCTGACCCTGGCACCTTGGAACCCACATTGGCACTCACCTTGACCCTGGCACCCACCTTGGTTCCTTGGCACCCACCTTGGCACGCAACTTGGCTACTTGCCACCCACCTTGGCTCCTTGACGCCCACCCCGACAACCACCCCGTGACCTACCCTGGCTAGGGTTGGTGCACACCCACCCTGGTGCCCACCTTGGCACCCACCCCATGACCCACCTTGGCACGCACCTTAGTACCCACCCCGTTACCCACCCTAGGACCCACCCCGTGACCCACCTTGGCCAGGGTGGGCACCTTGGTGCGCACAACTTGCCTGGGCTGCGCACCAGGGCGGGCTCAAGATGGCACCGGCGTTCCGTTTTTTTCACTATCTTTCAAAACGGAAATTTTAAAATCTCATTTTTTTTTTTTTGCCTTTTCTGGAAATTAGTGAAGGCAGCGCATCAAAGGTGCGCAATGCTGGTGCGAACCCGGGAGCGCTCCGATGTGTGCTCCAAGGTGCGGCGTGCACGAAGTCCGAGCCCGGTTTGCCCCGGGTGCGCACCTCGCGTGCACCTTTGCCGGGGTGGGCACCTTGGTGTGCAGACCTTGGCTGGGTTGCGCGCCCTGGTGGGCACCATGGTGCACACCAAGGAGTGCTCTGAAGTGTGCTCCAAGGTGCGGCGTGCACGAAGTCGGAGCCCGGTTTGCCCCGGGTGTGCACCTTCGCTGCGGTGGGCACCTTGGCTGGGTTGCGCGCCTTGGTGCGCACCATGTAGTGCACGAAGTCGGAGCCCGGTTTGCCCCGGGCGCGCACCTCCGCCAGGGTGGGCACCTTTGTGCGCACAACTTGCCTGGGCTGTGCACCAGGAAGGGCTCAAGATGGCACCCGCGTTCCGTTTTTTTCACTATCTTTCAAAACAGAAATTTTAAACTCTCATTTTTTTTTGCCTTTTCTGGAAATTAGTGAAGGCAGCGCATCAAAGGTGCGCAACGCTGGTGCGAACGTGGGAGCGCTCCGATGTGTGCTCCAAGGTGCGGCGTGCACGAAGTCGGAGCTCCGTTTGCCCCGGGTGCGCACCTTGCGTGCACCTTGGTGTGCAGACCTTGGCTGGGTTGCGCGCCCTGGTGGGCACCATGGTGCGCACCAAGGAGCGCTATGAAGTGTGCTCCAAGGTACGGCCTGCACGAAGTCGGAGCCCGGTTTGCCCCGGGTGTGCACCTCGGGTGCGCACCTCGTGTGCACCTTCGCCGCGGTGGGCACCTTGGCTGGGTTGCACGCCTTGGTGGGCACCATGCCATGCACGGAGTCGGAGCCCGGTTTGCCCCGGGTGCGCACCTCCGCCAGGGTGGGCACCTTGGTGCGTACACCTTGCCTGGGCTGCGCACCAGGGCGGGCTCAAGATGGCACCCGCGTTCCGTTTTTTTCACTATCTTTCAAAATGGAAATTTTAAAATCTAGTTTTTTTTGCCTTTTCTGGAAATTAGTGAAGGCAGTGCATCAAAGGTGCGCACCTCGCTGCCCACCTTGGTGTGCTCCGAGGTGCCCACCACGGTGCGCAATGCTGGTGCGAACCCGGGAGCGCCCCGATCTGTGCTCCAAGGTGTGGCGTGCACGAAGTCGGAGCCCGGTTTGCCCCGGGTGCGCACCTTGCTGTGCACACCTTGGCTGGGTTGCGCGCCCTGGTGGGCACCATGGTGCGCACCAAGGAGCACTTTGAAGTGTGCTCCAAGGTGCAGCGTGCACGAAGTCGGAGCCCGGTTTGCCCCGGGTGCGCTCCGAAGTGGGGTTATTGGAGCGCCCCCTCTTTTTTTTTCGGAGCATTTGGTGGGGTTTCTCGCATTGGCTCTTCCCAGGCCCGGTTGTTGGGTGCGCACCCACCCTGACGCGCACGAAGTCGGAAGTAGGGTTAATTGCCCAGGGGCGCACCTTCACCAGGGTGGGCACCTTGGTGCGCACGCCTTGGCTGGGCTGCGCACCAGGGCGGGCTCAAGATGGCACCCGCGTTCTGTTTTTTTCACTATCTTTCAAAACGAAAATTTTAAAATCTCATTTTTTTTTGCTTTTTATGGAAATTAGTGAAGGCATCGCATCAAAGGTGCGCACCTCGCTGCCCACCTTGGTGTGCTCCGAGGTGCCCACCACGGTGCGCAATGCTGGTGCGAACCCGGGAGCACCCCGATGTGTGCTCCAAGGTGCGGCGTGCACGAAGTCGGAGCCCGGTTTGCCCCGGGTGCGCACCTCGCGTGCACCTTCGTCGGGGTGGGCACCTCGGCTGGGTTGCGCGCCCTGGTGGGCACGATGGTGCGCACCAAGGAGCGCTCCGACGTGTGCTCCAAGGTGCGGTGTGCACGAAGTCGGAGCCTGGTTTGCCCCAGGTGCGCCCTGGTGGGCACCATGGTGCGCACCAAGGAGCGCTCCGAAGTGTGCTCCAAGGTGCGGCGTGCACGAAGTTGGAGCCCGGTTTGCCCCGGGTGCGCACCTCGCGTGCACCTTTGCCGCAGTGGGCACCATGGGGTGGACGAAGTTGGAGCCCGGTTTGCCCCGGGTGCGCACCTCGTGTGCACCTTCGCCGAGGTGGGCACCTCGGCTGGGTTGCGCGCCCTGGTGGGCACCATGGTGCGCACCAAGGAGCGCTCCGAAGTGTGCTCCAAGGTGCGGCGTGCACGAAGTTGATGCCCGGTTTTCCCCGGGTGCGCCCTGGTGGGCACCATGGTGCGCACCAAGGAGCGCTCCGAAGTGTGCTCCAAGGTGCGGCGTGCACGAAGTCGGAGCCCGGTTTGCCCCGGGTGCGCACCTCGCGTGCACCTTCGCCGTGGTGGGCACCATGGCGTGCATGAAGTTGGAGCCCGGTTTGCCCCGGGTGCGCACCTCGCATGCACCTTCACCGGGGTGGGCACCTCGGCTGGGTTGCGTGCCCTGGTGGGCACCATGGTGCGCACCAAGGAGCGCTCCGAAGTGTGCTCCAAGTTGCGGCGTGCACGAAGTCGGAGCCCGGTTTGCCCTGGGTGCGCACCTCGCGTGCACCTTCACCGCGGTGGGCACCATGGTGCGCACCATGGCGTGCACGAAGTCGGAGCCCGGTTTGCCCCGGGTGCGCACCTCGCGTGCACCTTCGCCGGGGTGGGCACCTCGGCTGGGTTGCGCGCCCTGGTGGGCACCATGGTGCGCACCAAGGAGCGCTCCGAAGTGTGCTCCAAGGTGCGGCGTGCACGAAGTCGGAGCCCGGTTTGCCCCGGGTGCGCACCTCGCGTGCACCTTCGCCGCGGTGGGCACCATGGTGCGCACCATGGCGTGCACGAAGTCAGAGCCCGGTTTGCCCCAGGTGCGCACCTCGTGTGCACCTTCGTCGGGGTGGGCACCTCAGCTGGGTTGCGCGCCCTGGTGGGCACCATGGTGCGCACCAAGGAGCGCTCCGAAGTGTGCTCCAAGGTGCGGCGTGCACGAAGTCGGAGCCCGGTTTGCCCCGGGTCCGCAGCTCGCGTGCACCTTCGCCGCGGTGGGCACCTTGGCTGGGTTGGGCACCATTGAGCGCTTTGAAGTGTGCTCCAAGGTGCGTAGCATGGCGTGCACGAAGTCGGAGGCCGGTTTGCCTCGGGTATGCACCTCGCGTGCACCTTCGCCAGGGTGGGCACCTCGGTGCGCACACCTTCTCAATGCTTTTTTGCCTTTTCTGGAAATTTGTGAAGGCAGCGCATCAAAGGTGCGCACCTCGGTGTGCTCCGAGGTGCGCACGAAGTCGAAAGTCGGGTTAATTGCATTGTTTTCCCTGGGTGCGCTCCGAGGTGCACAACATCGGTGTGCACCAAGGAGGGCTCCGAAGTGTGCTCCAAGGTGCGCACGATGGCGTGCATCTCTGGTGCGCACGATTTGGAGCTCGGTTTGCCCGGGGTGCGCACACCTTGGCTGGGTTGCGCACCTTTTGTGCGCTCTGAGGTGTGCACGAAGTCGGAGCTCGGTTTGCCCCGGGTGCGCACCTTCGCCAGGGTGCGCACACCTTGGCTGGGCTGCGCACCTTGGTGGGCGCCATGGTGCGCACCTTTCGTGCGCTCCAAGGTGCGCACGAAGTCGGAGCTCGGTTTGCCCCGGGTGCGCACCTTGGTGGGCGCCATGGTGCACTCCGAGGTGCCCAAGATTGGTGCGCACCAAGGAGCGCTCCGAAGTGCGCTCCAAGGTGCGCAGGTGCGCGCGAAGTCGAAAGTTGGGTTAATTGTCCGGTTTGCCTCAGGTGCGCACCTTGCGTGCACCTTCGCCAGGGTGGGCGCCTTGGTGCGCACACCTTGGCTGGGCTGCGCACCCGGGCGCGCACACCTTGGCACCCGCGTTTCCTTCATTTTAAAATTTTTTTTTTACAATCTCTCAAGTGGGAAATTCTATAATCTCAACTTTTTTTGCCTTTTCGGGAAACTTTTGAATGGAGTGCATCATTGGTGCGCTCTGAAGTGTGCTCCAAGGTGCGCACCTCTGGTGCTCTCCAAAGCTCTCTCCAGCTACGTGCACCCGCCCCGGGCGCGCACCCGACCCCGCCCAGCTTCGCTCACCTGTCCCGGGCGTCTGGTGCGGAACCTTAGAGTAAGAAACATCACCGTGCACCTTGGCCAACATGCGCTACTCGACCGAGCGCGCATTGGCCGAGGTGCACATTGATTTCACCTGGGTGCGCGCGCAGCACCTCGGGCGCACCGGGGTGTGCGCACAACGCCCGGGTTGCACCGTGGCCTATGTGCTCAAGGTGCCTCGGGTGCGCGCTCGGTGTCGCCCTTGCGCATGCGGTAGTGCGGCCATCGCACCCCGGCCCGGCCCGGCCCCGACGAGAACGCAAACGGGCAAAAGGTTAATTGAAATAGCATTGCGACGCCCGGCAAAAAACTAAAAAAAGGGTGCAACACCGGGACTTCTCGGGAGGTCACCCATCCCAGTACTACTCCGGCCCAAGCGCGCTTAACTGCGGAGTTCTGATGGGATCCGGTGCACTAACGTTGGTATGATCGCACCCGTTATGAGCTTGTCCCAGTGTGTACTTAGCAAACCGTGACCCACGTGCGAATCCACCCCGGCCCGGGTGCGCGCACCTTGCTAGGGCGTCGGGTGTGCACCCGGGTCGGCCTACGTGCGTGCACCTGGACGGGGCGTCGTGTGCGCACCCGACCCGCCCAAGTGCGTGCAGTGTCCCGTCTGCAACGCGGTGCCCACACACCACCTCGGGCGCAACGACCTGCGCTCACATGTGGGCTGAGTGCACCTTGGTGCATGTTTGGGGCGCCTCGGGTGCACGCTCGATCTTGCCCCGGTGTACCAAGGCGCTCAGTTTGCCCCGGGTGCGCACTTGGTGCAAGGTGGGCACCCAAAATAGGGATCAAGCACCAAAAACAAGTTTCGGGATGCAAAATGGGACCCAAGGACCACAAATGCGTTCCAAGACCCATGATGGGTCCACGAGAACAAAAATGTGTTCCGAGACTTAATAAACAAATATTGGGTTTTAGGAGAAGAAACATGCTCTGATGCCCAAAATGAGAATCGACCCCGAAAAGGCCACAGGCCAAAAGTGGGATGCGAGACCAAAAAAAATGGGACCCGAGGACCAAAATTGGGTTCCCAGGTCGAAGACAGGGCAACCGGACAAGAAACGACCTCTAAGGCTCGAATTGAGTCCCGACGACTAAAACTTGACAAGAAGCACCCATCAGGCACCCAACTCGACACCCATGGGATGCCGACCCACCCGGGCTTCCACCTAGCACACCTTGGCACCCACCCACCCTGGCACCCAACCTCGCACCCAACTTAGCACCTTTGAACCCACATTGGCACTCACCCTAACCCTGGCACCTTGGAACCCACATTGGCACTCACCTTGACCCTGGCACCCACCTTTGCACTCACCTTGGGACCCACCCTGGCTCCCACCTCGGCACCCACCCAGACACCCACCTTGGTTCCTTCGCACCCACCTTGGATCCTTGGCACCCACCCCGACACCCACCTTGGCACGCAACTTGGCTACTTGCCACCCACCCCGTGACCCACCTATGCCAGGGTGGGTGCACACCCCCCCTGGTGCCCACCTTGGCACCCAGCCTGTGACCGGCCTTGGAACCCAACCTCGCACCCGTCTTGGCCAGTGTGGGTGCGCACCCATCCTGGCACCCACGTTGTGACACACCCTGTGACCCACGCACCCTAGCACCCACGTTGGCACCCACCTTGGAACCTAACCTAGCAACTTGGCACCCACCCTGTGACGCACCTTGGCATCCACCATAGCAGTCGCCCACTTGGCACCCACCTTGGAACCCAACTTGGCACCCACCTCGGCACCCACCTTACCACTCACCCTAGCATCGACCCATCCTAGCACCCACCCTGGCACCTTTGCACCCTAGCACTCACCCATCGTAGCACCTAACCTATGACCCACCTCGACACTCACCCTCGCACCCACCTTGGAACCCAACCTAGCACCCACCCACCCTGACACCCACCCTAGCACCTACCCACCCTTGCACCCACCCTATGACCCATCTTGGCACCCAGCCATCCTACCACTCAACCTATCACCCACCTTCTCACCCACCTTGGCATCCACCTTAGCACCCACCCACACTGGCACCTTGGCACCCACCTCGGGCAAGGTGGGTGCACACCCACCCTGGCACCCAATTTAGAACCCACCGAGCATGTTACCCACCTTGGCACCCACATTGCAGCCCACCCTAGTACCCACCCTATGACCCACATTGGCATCCACACCCTAGCACCCAGGCACCTCGACACCCGCCTTGACACCCACCCTAGCACTGAACCTGTGACCCACCTTGGAACTCACCCTAGAACCCACCCACCCTGTGAACCACTTTGGCATCCACCTTAGCACCCACCCACCTTGGCACCCACTCTAGCACTCACCCATCCTAACACCCAACTTGTTACCCACCTTGGCACCCGCCCTCGCGTCCACCTTGAAACCCACCCTAGCACCCACCCTAGCACCCACCCACGCAGGAGCCCACCTTGGCACCCAACCCAACACCCACGCATCCTGGCACCCAACTTGTGACCCACCTTGGAACCCACCCTTTTACCCACCTTTGAACCCACTATATCACCAACCCACCTTGGCACCCACCCTATGACCCTCTTTGGAATCCACCCTAGCACGCACCCACCTTGGCACCCACCATGGAGCGCACCCTAGCACCCACCCACCTTGACACGCACCTCAACACCCACGTTGGTGTGCGCACTGCGCCAACCTCTCAAAGGCCCTATGTGGTGCGCTCCAAAGTGTACACCTTTGGTGCGCTCCAAGGTGCGCACCTTTGGTGCACACCGAGGTGCACACCAAAGTGTGCACCGAGGTGAGCACCAAAGTGCACTCCAGGGTGCACACCAAGGCGCGCACCTTTGGTGCGGTCAATGCAAACGAATTCGGAAGTTGGGGTCGATGTCCTAATCGCTGCTGCAGACTACACGTATGAGAATCGGACAAATAGCTTTATATAGGGGAGGTGTTGCGTTTGATGGGTCGACTCCCCTGGTTGTGTGCACTGCACCAACTTCAAAGACCCTGTCTTGTTTAAGAAGTCGAAAGTTGGGGTGGATGTCCTAATCATTGCTGCAGACTACGCATGTATGAGAATCAGACAAATAGCTT
Organism: Cryptomeria japonica; assembly: GCF_030272615.1. NCBI lineage: Eukaryota > Viridiplantae > Streptophyta > Pinopsida > Cupressales > Cupressaceae > Cryptomeria > Cryptomeria japonica. The sequence goes on from NC_081406.1 coordinate 431,133,777, forward strand.
ATATAGGGGAGGTGTTGCGTTCGGTGGGTTGACTCCCCTGGTTGTGCGCACTGCGCCAACCTCAAAGACCCCGCATTGCAAAAGAAGTCGGAAGTCAGATTTTCGTGAGCACCAAGGCGTGCACCTTTGGTGCGGTCAACGCAGACAAATTCAGAAGTTGGGGTCGATGTCCTAATCGTTGTTGCAGGCTACACATGTATGAGAATCAGACAAATAGCTTATGTAAGGGGCTGCTGTCTCGGGGAGACCAGTATGCTTCTGGGGTTATAAGTTCCTTGTTATTCTCAGCAGGTGGAAGTTGTGGTGACGGACATATGTTTATTGCCAAGCTTCAGATGTGTGAGAACTAGACGAAAAACTTATATAGGGGGAAGCAGAGCACCCCGACCATTCACGAGAGAACGTATCTACATTGTGCTTTACTTTCCACAGGCGAAGGTTCATGGTGGAGAAATCCAAGGAGGACCAAAACAGCATTCCAGCGAGCAAAGGTGTTTAGAGCGATTGCAGAGCAGAGGTGAAGTAGGAGCAGCAGCAGAGTAGCAGAGTGACTTGTAGTCCCCATTTAGGGAGGGGGCCTGGGTCTTGTACTGGGTAAGCCGTCGCGGGCTCACGAGAGAGTCAATGGTGCGCCAGGTTGAGTTCCAAAGGAGACAGGGTCTTTGTGGATCAGGAGTCTACGTGAGAAGCTACAGCCAGGGGTGAGGTGCAGTGGTGTTTGTACCGGTGTTTCAAGAGTGGACATTGATCCAGGGGGCGGGAACTTGTAATCGAGTGCTGAGGGAGTACTCGGGGTAGTGACCAACGATATAGTTGGAATTGTTTGTAGACCGGGCCAGGGGCCATTCTTCAGATCAATAAAGCTATCTTATTGCCCCAACATTGTGTTATTGTGTAAAGATTCCACTGTGCAAGTTTGTACGTGTTGTGAAAGTGTGTGTGTGCAGGTTCTGGAGCTTGGGAGTGCTTACAGGTGTAGTCCGAGTTCTTGGAAGTGTTTGGATCTCACAGACAAGTACCAAAAAGATCGTCGGTGCCGCACGGGAAAACCTAGCCCCGTGACAGTTGGTATCAGAGCACAAGGTTTTGATACCCTAAGCTAGCACACTAAAAGGGAGTTCAGTTTACAGCAGTCATGCCAAAGTCAAGAGCGGGGGATTCTGACAGGGAGTCAGAGGGGGAGCCGGGCTCACCCCCTATTCATGTCACTGAGAGGTCCAAGACAAAGGAGCGACTTCTTGAAGTGAGAAACCGTTTGGAGGCTTTGGAAGAGATGGAGCTGCCGGCGCGCGCGGAGACCGCCGAGGTAAGACTGGACGTTGCTGAAGGTGAGATCAAGGATCTCCAGGTCCTGTATGGACATGAACAGCAAGAACGAGTTAGACTCGAAGACGAGTTGAAGAAGGCTCTTCGGGAGATCGAGTTTGTCAAGAGTTGTGTTTCTCAAGCAGGGATTACCAAGGGTGCAAGAGTGACACCACCTGAAAAGTATGAGGGTGATCGAGACGACAAGATCATGGAGAATTTCTTCTTTGACATGGGTCGGTACCTGAAATCCATGAGGGGATTGACGGACGAAGAAAAGGTGGAGACGGCCACAGGATTCCTCACTGGAGCAGCAAAGCTTTGGTGGAGGACCAGACTTCAGGATATGGAGGCTGGTAGGTCGGTAGTCAAGGTAGACACATGGGATGAGTTGCGGGACGCACTCAAGGAACAGTTCAAGCCAGAGAATGCAGGTTGGACCTCCTTCAAACAGCTTTCAGACCTGAAGCAAACAGGGAAGATCCGAGATTATATCAAAGCTTTCCAGGTCCTTATGTTGGAATTTCCAAATATGGATCAAGATTTCAAGTTGTACCACTTCTTGAAGGGTCTGGCACCATGGGCTCAAAACGAGCTACAGAAGCTGAAGGTTCCAAATGTCGAGGAGGCCATTTCAGTCGCAGATCGACTGGTTGACTACAAGGATTTGCCGAAGGCACCGGGTGCATCGGGTGGATCCTATCCGCCGAAGAAAGACAAGAAGCAGTTCCAACCTAAGGACGATGGAAAGTCTAAGGGAAAGGGGGACTCTTCTAGTAGCAAACAGAGCGGGACAGGGAAGTCCTCATCTGGTAAAGGTTCCAACAAAGGTTCGAGAGACGCCGAGTCAAAGGCTGACAAGAGAGGGCGTGGGTGCTTCATCTGTGGAGGCTCAGATCATTGGGCAAGAGAATGTCCGCAGCGACAGAGGTTGAACTCTACACAGGTGACAGCAGAACAGGATGGTTAGATTGCAGCGATGGGTGTGATCCAGCGTTTGGGTGCAGTCAATGGCATCGAGCAGCCTAGGGCAATGGCTGCCGAACCTAAGAACCGTAATAAGTTGTGTTACGTGGAGGCCCAGTTGAGTGGGAAGTACACAGTGGCTATGGTGGATACAGGAGCTACTCACAACTTTATCTCAACTGGGAGAGCTAGAGATCTGGGGTTGAAGGTGCAAGCAGATGCATGCTCTTTCAAGGCGGTGAATTCCCCGTTCAAAAAGATACATGGCATTGTCTGGGACATACCACTGAAAGTCAGTTCGTGGCAGGGTCGCATGGATCTAACAGTGATCGAAATGGATGATTTCGAGTTGATTTTGGGTCAAGAGTTTTTGAAGATCGGCAAGGTTGCGGTGATACCTCACCTAGATTCGTTGGTGTTTTTGGATCCGAAGCAGATGGGCTTGGTGAAGATGATAGAGAGGCGACAGTCTGGGAAGGCTCCGATGATTTCAGCATTGGGAATGAAAAAGGCGGCCAAGAAGCATGGTAAGGAACCGATGTTTTTGGCAGCGCTACTTGGAGGTTGGGATGAACTTGAAGATGTGCAAGAGACACCCATTCCACCTGAAGTAGAGGAAGTCATTCTGGAGTTTGAGGACACTATGCCAGTCAAGCTACCCGCTCAACTCCCAGAGAGGAGAATTGTAGATCATAAGATTGAATTGGTACCAGGGGCGAAGCCACCAGCACAGGCTCCGTACAGGTTATCTGGTCCCAAGATGGTAGAACTGAAGAGGCAGTTGGAGGAGCTGCTTGAGGCGGGTTACATTAGGCCATCCCGTTCTCCGTATGGGGCGCCCGTGTTGTTCCAAAAGAAGAAAGATGGAACATTGAGGTTATGTATCGACTTCAGGGCCCTGAACAAGTTGACCATCAAAAATAAGTATCCCCTTCCTCTTATTGCTGATTGTTTTGACCGATTGTCTGGGGCAAAGGTCTTCAGCAAGCTTGATCTTAAGCAGGGCTACTATCAAGTGAGGATTGCAGTGGGAGATGAGGAGAAGGTTGTGTGTGTGACCAGGTATGGGTCATACGAGTTCATGGTGATGCCGTTTGGGCTATGCAATGCACCTGCGACATTTTGTACACTCATGAACGATGTGTTCCGACCTCTGTTGGATAAGTCTATGGTGGTGTATCTGGACGATATACTAGTCTACAGTAAGAACATGGAGGAGCACAAGCAACACTTGGCAGAAGTATTTCAGTTGCTCCGGGAGAACAAGCTTTTTGTCAAGAAGGAGAAATGTGCGTTTGCTCAGGAAGAGGTGCACTTCTTGGGGCATATCATTGGAAAAGGTTTCATTCATCCAGATCCAGAGAAACTAAGAGCAATCTGGGATGGGGAACCCTTGCAGAATATTCATGAAGTGAGGTCATTTCTTGGTTTGGCGAATTACTATAGGAGGTTTGTTGAAGGGTTTTCTAGATGTGCAGCGCCCTTAACAGAACTTCTAAAGAAGGACCGAAAGTGGAAGTGGTCAGACAAGTGTCAGACAGCCTTTGAGACACTCAAGGAGAGACTCACGTCGGCGCCAGTGTTGGCATTGCCTGATTTCACGAGGCCATTCGAGGTTCAAAGCGATGCTTCAGACTTTGCAGTCGGAGGGGTGTTGATGCAGGATGGACATCTAGTGGCTTATGAGTCAAGAAAGTTGCAGGATAGGGAGAGGAATTACCCTGCCCATGAGAAGGAGATGACCGGGATCATTCATTGTCTTTGGACTTGGAGGCACTATCTCTTGGGAACGCGGTTTGTGGCGAAGACAGACAATGTTTCCTCAACGTATTTTAAGACTCAGGCGAAGCTCACTCCAAAGCAAGCCAGGTGGCAAGAGTTCTTAGCAGATTTTGATTTTGAGATTCTCTACAACCCAGGAAAGAAGAATGTTGTAGCGGATGCTCTAAGCAAGAAGGGACAGTTAGCTGCTATTGAAGGGGACCAGGAGGCATAGCCCGGGGCTAGCCGAGTGGAACTATCTAGCGAGGTGTTGGAGTCTATCAAGGAGGGGTACCTGATGGATCTTCAGGCGGCAGAGCTGTATAAACAGGCTAAGGAGGGTAGGACTCGGAAGTTCAGCATCAAGGATGGGTTGCTGTTGTTCACACAGGATTGAGTTTACCTTCCGAAGTGGAAGAATGTGAGGAGGGAAGTTCTCAACGAATGTCATGATAGTCTGTGGGCAGGCCATCCAGGACAGAAGAGAACCCTTGCATTGGTTGAGAGAGGCTTCTACTGGCAGAACATGAGGAAAGATGTGGATGAGTATGTCAGGAGCTGTCTCATATGTCAACAGGATAAGGCGGTAACTAAATCTCTGGGAGGTTTGTTGCAGCCCTTACCCGTGCCAGTAAGACCATGGGCAAGCGTGAGTATGGATTTCATCACAGGGTTGCCAGAAGTGGACGGGTATAGTAGTATCATGGTCGTGGTTGACAGGTTCTCGAAGTATGCTGTTTTTGTACCGTGCAAGGCACCGTGCAGAGCCGAGGACGTTGCCGACTACTTTTTCAGGAATGTTGTGAAGTATTGGGGTGTTCCGTTGAGTATCATTAGTGATAGGGATGCCCGCTTTACCAGCAATTTCTGGAAGGAGATGTTCAAGCTAATAGGGACAAAGTTGCTCATGTCGACGAGTCATCACCCAGAGACAGATGGACAGACCGAAAGGATTAATGGGGTCCTGGAGGACTATCTGAGGCACTTTGTTTGGTCAGACCAATCCAACTGGCCAAAGTTGTTGGACCCAGCGCAGTTTAGCTACAACATGCAGAAGAGTGCATCGAGTCAGTATTCACCTTTTGAATTGGCTACAGGTCAGCAGCCACTGACTCCTCATACTGTTTTGAGTGGATATGTCGGGGACTGTACGGATGCAAAAGATAGGTTGAAGGAGTGGCAAGATTGAGTGGATCATGCGAGGCATAACTTGGTCAAGGCCGCGGAAAGAATGAAGCATTATGCAGACTCAGGGAGGAGCAATGTGGAGTTCAATGTTGGTGACAAGGTCTTTCTCAGGATGGACCCAGTTCAGTTTAAGACACCCAAGGGGTTGAGTGCATCACTTGGTCGTAGGTTTGACGGACAATTCACAATCACAGGGCGGATTGGGAAAGTTGCATACAAGCTGAAGTTACCGACGCATCTTAGAGTCCACAATGTTTTCCATGTCAGCCAACTCCATCCGTATCATCAGGATAAAGAGGACAACAGCAGGAACATACCAACCCGAGGACCAGCATTTGTCAAGGACAGGCCGGGACTAGATGTGGAGGATGTGATCGCTGTAAAGGAGAGAGGATTTGGAAACAGGAAGTGGAAGGAGTTCTTAGTTCATTGGCAGGGCCAGTCCCGAGAGGAGGCGACTTGGGAGAAGGCTGAGAACCTCTAGAAATATGAAGCCAAGGTTTTGGAGTTCTTGGAGAGGAACTCCAGCCTCCCCTTCTAAGTGTAAACAAATTTGGGGGCCTCTGCAGCATAAGTCTAGGACTGTGTTGCCGGCGTCGAGGACGTTGCCTATTTTAAGTGGGGGAGGATGTAAGGGGCTGCTGTCTCGGGGAGACCAGTATGCTTCTGGGGTTATAAGTCCCTTGTTATTCTCAGCAGGTGGAAGTTGTGGTGACGGACATATGTTTATTGCCAAGCTTCAGATGTGTGAGAACTGGACGAAAAACTTATATAGGGGGAAGCAAAGTACCCCGACCGTTCACGAGAGAACGTATCTACATTGTGCTTTACTTTCCACAGGCGAAGGTTCATGGTGGAGAAATCCAAGGAGGACCAAAACAGCATTCCAGTGAGCAAAGGTGTTCAGAGCGATTGCAGAGCAGAGGTGAAGTAGGAGCAGCAGCAGAGTAGCAGAGTGACTTGGAGTCCCCGTTTAGGGAGGGGGCCTGGGTCTTGTACTGGGTAAGCCGTCGCGGGCTCATGAGAGAGTCAGTGGTGCGCCAGGTTGAGTTCCAAAGGAGACAGGGTCTTTGTGGATCAGGAGTCTACGTGAGAAGCTATAGCCAGGGGCGAGGTGTAGTGGTGTTTGTACCGGTGTTTCAAGAGTGGACATTGATCCAGGGGGCGGGAACTTGTAATCGAGTGCTGAGGGAGTACTCGGGGTAGTGACCAACGATATAGTTGGAATTGTTTGTAGACCGGGCCAGGGGCCATTCTTCAGATCAATAAAGCTATCTTATTGCCCCAACATTGTGTTATTGTGTAAAGATTCCACTGTGCAAGTTTGTACGTGTTGTGCAAGTGTGTGTGTGCAGGTTCTGGAGCTTGGGAGTGCTTACAGGCGTAGTCCGAGTTCTTGGAAGTGTTTGGATCTCACAGACAAGTACCAAAAAGATCGTCGGTGCCGCACGGGAAAACCTAGCCCCGTGATAGCTTATATAGGGGAGGTGTTGGCTTTGATGGGTCAACTCCCTTGGTTGTGCGCATTACGCCAACCTCAAAGACCTTGTTTTCGTTAAGAAGTCAAAAGTTGGGGTCAATGTCCTAATGGCTCCTGTAGGCTACACATGTATGAGAATCGGACAAATAGCTTATATAGGGGAGGTGTTGGGTTTGATGGGTCGACTCCCCTGGTTGTGCGCATTACGTCAACCTCAAAGACCTTGTTTTCGTTAAGAAGTCAAAAGTTGGGGTCGATGTCCTAATTGCTCCTGTAGACTACACATGTATGAGAATCAGACAAATAGCTTATATAAGGGAGGTGTTGGGTTTGATGGGTTGACTCCCCTAGTTGTTCGCATTACACCAACCTCAAAGACCTTGTTTTCGTTTAGAAGCCGAAAGTTGGGGTCGATGTCCTAATTGCTCCTGCAGGCTACGCATGTATGAGAATCAGACAAATAGCTTATATAGGGGAGGTGTTGGGTTTGATGGGTCGACTCCCCTGGTTGTGCACATTGCGCCAACCTCAAAGACCCTGCATTGCGGATGAAGTCGAAAGTCAGAGTTTGGTGTGCTACAAGGTGTGGTCGAAGGTGCTCACCTTTGGAGCGCACGAAAAGTGCCCTCCAAAAGTGCGCACCTTTGGAGCGCACAAAAGTGCCCTCCAAAAGTGCCCTCCAAAAAGTGCCCTCCAAAAGTGCGCACCTTTGGAGCGCACAAAAGTGCCCTCCAAAAGTGCGTACAAAAGTGCCCTCCAAAAGTGCGCACCTTTGGAGCGCACAAAAGTGCGCACTTTTGGTGCGCACCAAGGTGCTGGTTCGGTCTTTACAGGCGAGTTCGGAAGTTGGGGTCGATGTCCTGAGCAGAGGTGCAAACTACACAGGTGTGGCAATCAGACAAATAGCTTATATAGGGGAGGTGTATGCTTCGATGGGTCGACTCCACAGGTTGAGCGCACCGCGCCAACCTCAAAGACCCTACGGTATGGATGAAGTCGGAAGTTGGGTCCGATGACCAATTCGATTAGTAGGTATGCTCATGAGGTCGGAATTTGGGTCTGATGACCTGCCATGTGCAGGAAGGCGAATGCTGGCACTGTGCGTTGCAAGGTGCGCACCAAGGCGCTGGTTCCGTCGTTGGAGGCGAGTTTGGAAGTTGGGATCGATGTCCTGATCGGAGGTGCAAACTACACAGGTGTGGGAATCAGACAAATAGCTTATATAGGGGAGGTGTATGCTTCGATGGGTCGACTCCTCGGGTTGAGTGCACCGCGCCAACCTCAAAGACCCTACTATATGGCTAAAGTCGGAAGTTGGGTCCGATGACCGATTCGATATGTAGGCATACTCGCGAGGTCGGAATTTGGGTCCGATGACCTGCCATGTGCAGGAAGGCGAATGTTGGCACTGTGCGTTGCAAGGTGCGCAACAAGGCGCTGGTTCCGTCGTTGGAGGCGAGTTCGGAAGTTGGGGTCGATGTCCTGATCGGAGGTGCAAACTACACAGGTGTGGGAATCGGACAAATAGCTTATATAGGGGAGGTGTATGCTTCGATGGGTCGACTCCCCGGGTTGAGCGCACCGCGCCAACCTCAAAGACCCTACTATATGGATAAAGTCGGAAGTTGGGTCCGATGACCGATTCGATTAGTAGGTATGCATAAGAGGTCAGAATTTGGGTGCGATGACCTGCCATGTTCAGGAAGGCGAATGTTGGCACTGTGCGTCGCAAGGTGCGCACCAAGGCGCTGGTGCCGTCATTGCAGTCGAGTTTGGAAGTTGGGGTCGATGTCTTGGTTGGAGGTGCAAACTACATAGGTGTGGGAATCGGACAAATAGCTTATATAGGGGAGGTGTATGCTTCGATGGGTCGACTCCTCGGGTTGAGCGCACCGCGCCAACCTCAAAGACCCTACTATATGGATAAAGTCAGAAGTTGGGTCCGATGACCAATTCGATTAGTAGGTATGCACAGGAGGTCGGAATTTGGGTGCGATGACCTGCCATGTGCAGGAAGGCGAATGTTGGCACTGTGCCAGGTTCACACCAAGGTGCTGGTGCCGTCGTTGCAGTCGAGTTTGGAAGTTGGGGTCGATGTCTTGGTTGGAGGTGCAAACTACACAGGTGTGGGAATCGGACAAATAGCTTATATAGGGGAGGTGTATGCTTCGATGGGTCGACTCCCCGGGTTGAGCGCACCGCGCCAACCTCAAAGACCCTACGGTATGGATGAAGTCGGAAGTTGGGTCCTATGACCGATTCGATACGTAGGCATACTCGCGAGGTCGGAATTTGTGTCCGATGACCTGCCATGCACAGGAAGGCAGAATTTGGGTCCGATGACCGAGTTGAATGCGTGCCCTGCGCAGAAAGGCGGAATTTGGGTCCGATGACCGAGTTGATGTTGATGGCCCACCATGCGCAGGAAGGCGGAATTTGGGTCCGATGACCTGACATACGCATGAAGTCCGACTCGGGGGCCGATGTTCGATTCGATGACTTGCATTGTGGGTAAAGTGGGAAGTTGTGGTCTTTGACCCGATTCGATGACCAGACTTCGGCTGCTTGAGAATCGGACAAATAACTTATATAGGGGAGGTATTGTTCTTGAGCATCCTCCCCCCGTGCCCATTTATGTTGATTGATGCTGGTGCTCGACTGGTTGGAGCGCTCGGATGCAAAAATCTTGCACCAGGATTTATCGATTGTGATGGACACGGCAAGTCTCCTGATTGCTATGCAGGAGCTCATCGGGAATCTCTATGCGGCCTCGGTATGGACTCGACCTGCGGAATGGTTCGGCAATGGTAGTTGCTCCAACACGTCCTTGCAGTGGCCATAGAGGTGATTCGACTAGAGCTCTAGTCTAGCTTTTGGGTTGCTTGGTGGACTGGTATAGCCGCGATCGAGTTTCAACCATGAACGTTTTAGATAGCTCTTGGGCTTTCTGGGACGGAAGTCGGAAGTTTGGGCTGTTGTCCGATTTGATGACCATTCTTCGGCCGCCTTGGAACTATCTGTGTATCGGACGCATCACGGGATAAGGGGTTGGCAACGGTAGTCGCCCTAAGCGCATTCGATGCTTGGACCATTCCGAGGCGGCCCTGAAGCCTCTTCCGTCTAGCCATTGGGTCCTTCTCGCCGCATCCCTCGCCTCGCACCCCTATTGCTATGCGGTGAGGCTCCTCGGCCGCCTTGGAACTATCTGTGTATCGGATGCATCGCGGGATAAGGGGTTGTCACTGGTAGTCACCCCAAGCGCGTCCGATGCTTGGACCATTCCGAGGCGACCTTGAAGCCTCTTCCGTCTAGCCGTTGGCTCCTTCTCGCCGCATCCCTCGCCTCGCACCCCGACTGCTATGCGGTGAGGCTCGTCGGCCGCCTTGGAACTATCTGTGTATCGGACGCATCGCGAGATAAGGGGTTGTCACTGGTAGTCACCCCAAGCGCGTCCGATGCTTGGACCATTCCGAGGCGGACTTGAACGCTCTTCCATCTAGCCGTTGGGTCCTTCTCGCCGCATCCCTCGCCTCGCACCCCGATTGCTATGCGGTGAGGCTCCTCGGCCGCCTTGGAACTATCTGTGTATCGGACGCATCGCGGGATAAGGGGTTGTCACTGGTAGTCGCCCCAAGCGCGTCCGATGCTTGGACCATTCCGAGGCAGACCTGAAGCCTCTTCCCTCTAGCCGTTGGGTCCTTCTCACCGCATCCCTCGCCTCGCACCCCGATTGCTACGCGGTGAGGCTCCTCGGCCGCCTTGGAACTATCTGTGTATCGGGCGCATCGCGGGATAAGGGGTTGTCACTGGTAGTCGCCCCAAGCGCGTCCGATGCTTGGACCATTCCGAGGCGGACCTGAAGCCTCTTCCCTCTAGCCGTTGGGGCTTTCTCGCCGCATCCCTCGCCTCGCACCACGATTGCTATGCGATGAGGCTCCTCGACCGCCTTGGAAATATCTATGTATCGGATGCATCGCGGGATAAGGGGTTGTCACTGGTAGTCGCCCCAAGCGCGTCTGATGCTTGGACCATTCCGAGGCGGACCTGAAGCCTCTTCCGTTAGCCATTGGGGCCATCTCGCCGCATCCCCCCCTCGCACCCCGATTGCTATGCGGTGAGGCTCCTCGGCCGCCTTGGAACTATCTGTGTATCAGATGCATCATGGGATAAGGGGTTGGCACTGGTAGTCGCCCCAAGCGCGTCCGATGCTTGGACCATTCAGAGGTGGCCTTGAAGCCTCTTCCGTCAGCCATTGGGGCCATCTCACCGCATCCCCCCCTCGCACCCCGATTGCTATGCGGTGAGGCTCCTCGGCCGCCTTGGAACTATCTGTGTATCGGACGCATCGTGGGATAAGGGTTTGGCACTGGTAGTCGCCCAATGCACGTCCGATGCTTGGACTATTCCGAGGCGGCCTTGCAGCCTCTTCCGTCTAGCCTTTGGGGCCATCTCGCTGCATCCCCCACCTCGCACCATGATTGCTATGCGGTGAGGCTCCTCGGCCGCCTCGGAACTATCTATGTATCGGACGCATCGCGGGATAAGGGGTTGTCACTGGTAGTCACCCCAAGCGCGTCCGATGCTTGGACTATTCCGAGGCGGCCCTGCAGCCTCTTCTGTCTAGCCTTTGGGGCCATCTCGCCGCATCCCTCACCTCGCACCCCGATTGCTATGTGGTGAGGCTCCTCGGTCACCTCGGAACTATCTTCATATCGGACGCACCGTGGGATAAGGGGTTGTCACTGGTAGTCACCCCAAGCGCGTTGGGGCCATCTCGCCGCATCCCCCACCTCGCACCCCGATTGCTATGCGGTGAGGCTCCTTGGCCGCCTTGGAACTATCTTCGTATCGGACGCATCGCAGGATAAGGGGTTGTCACTGGTAGTCACCCCAAGCGCGTCCGATGCTTGGACTATTCTGAGGCGGCCCTGCAGCCTCTTCCGTCTAGCCATTGGGGCCATCTCGCCGCATCCCCCACCTCGCACCTCAATTGCTATGCGGTGAGGCTCCTTGGCCGCCTTGGAACTATCTTCGTATCAGACGCATCATGGGATAAGGGGTTGTCACTGGTAGTCGCCCCAAGCACGTCCGATGCTTGGACTATTCCGAGGTGGCCCTGCAACCTCTTCCATCTAGCCGTTGGGGCCATCTCGCCGCATCCCCCACCTCGCACCCCGATTGCTATGCGGTGAGGCTATTCGGCCGCCTTGCAACTATCTTCGTATCGGATGTATCGCGGGATAAGGGGTTGTCACTTGTAGTCACCCCAAGCACGTCCGATGCTTGGACCATTCTGAGGCGGCCCTGAAGCCTCTTCCGTCTAGCCGTTGGGGCCTTCTCGACGCATCCCTCGCTGCGCACCCCCGATTGCTATGCGGTGAGGCTCCTCGGCCGCCTTGGAACAATCTTTGTATCAGACGCATCACGAGATAAGGGGTTGGCACTGGTAGTCGCCCCAAGCGCGTCCGATGCTTGGACCATTCCGAGGCGGCCCTGAAGCCTCTTCTGTCTAGCCGTTGGGGCCTTCTCGCCCCATCCCTCGCCTCGCACCCTGATTGCTATGCGGTGAGGCTCCTCGGCCGCCTTGGAATCATCTGTGTATCAGACGCATCGCGGGATAAGGGGTTGGCACTGGTAGTCGCCCCGAGTGCGTCCGATGCTCGGACCATTCCAAGGCGACCCTGAAGCCTCTTCCGTCTAGCCGTTGGGGATTTCTCATCCCATCCCTCGCCTCACACCCCGATTGATATGCGGTGAGGCTCCTCGGCCGCCTCGGAACTATTTGTGTATCGGACGCATCACGGGATAAGGGGTTGGCACTGGTAGTCGCCCCAATCACGTCCGACGCTTGGACCATTCCAAGGCGGCCCTGCAGCCTCTTCCATTTACCCGTCGGGGCCTTCCAGCCACATCCTTCACCTCGCATCCCGATTCCTATGCGGTGAGTTTTCTCGGCCGCTGCGGAACTATACCTGTTATTGCTACTACATCCCTCGGCTGGTAACCTCCTCGGCCGCCTTGGAACGTTCTCTTTGTCGGACGCGTCGTGGGATAAGGGGTTGGCACTGGTAGTCGCCCCAAGCGTGCCCGATGCATAGACCGCTCCGAGTCGACCTTGCTTGCAGCCTCTCACATGCATAGACCTCTCTGAGTCGACCCTGCAGCCTCTCACGTTTAGCCTTTGGAATCTCGCCTCACAACATGATTGCTATCCGTGCTGCATCCCTTGCCTCGAGCCCTGATTGCTTTCTTGGCTGCATCCATCCTCTCCTCACAGCCCGGTTGTCATCACTGCTGCATCCGTCGCTTCATGCATCTGGCTGCTGGGCCCTTCCCACCGCACACCTCGATTGCTATCTCTGCTGCATCACACACCCTGATTGCTATCTCTGCTACATCCCTCGGCTCTCACTTCTGCATCCTTCGCCTCACACCTCGATTGCTTTCAATGCTGCATCCGTAACCTCACACCCCGATTGCTATGCGGCGAGGCTCCTTGGCCGCCTTGGAAATTTCTCTGTGTCGGACGCACCGCGGGATAAGGGGTTGGCACTGGTAGTCACCCCAAGTGTGCCCAATTCTTAGACCACTTTGAGGTGACCTCGTAGCCTCTTTCGTCCAGGCTTCCTGCCTTCAACGCCCTTTTTACACCTCGATTGCTATGCGCGGGCTCGTTGGCGTCTATCACCTCTCTGCGAAGAGTGGCACGATGATTGTTGGGGTAAATCGTAGCAGTCTGATTTCTGGCCTTGGGCCATTGTGAGGGCTGATCGATTTCCTGTGCGCATCTCGTGTTCACCCAATAACAGACTCGACGACTTGTAATCGGTCTTGTTCCCGATTGTTCCTGGAGGTAGTCTTCGGAACTCTTGGATTTGACCTGTCACTCCAACTGTCCTCTTCCGAGGATGCTTGTGTGTGTGTGCTTGTGCAATTTCCTTGGTGGTATTAACAAGATGTTAAAGAGCGGAGTGAGCGCCTCGCCCAGCTATGTTTGGGGCTCTCACTCCCTTACCCGGTGTGCGATCGCTTTGCACGTAGGTTGCGGAGCATCACGACTCTTTCGATGTTTGGCGGTTGTCTTCCGGTGATGCGTTGGTCCCGAAGTGCACGTTACTAGAATTTATGCCATTGTTCTCGATCTTTGGCACGTTCCTTCGTTGCAATTGGATATATATCTCCGTTTATACGCGCAGGCTTCTCCCGCCTATTCAGCGCTGTCCCACTCTCAGCACTCTCGTGGTCTCCTTGGCTTCTCTCTCCCGTGAGCGAGCTCTCTTCTCGAGTCTTTTCCATGTCCCATGGAGGTTGCCTTTCGAAATTCGGGCACACAAACGTGACCGGATAAGAGCGGAATTGCCTATGAGGAGAAGCTCACCTTAGGGAGCAGCAATGCCGAGTGTTTCGACAGAGGGTAGAGGGGGCATTGTTTGGGCGGTTGCACAAAAGAGTGCTACGGTTGCACTGAAGGTTGCTTCTTCATCTCCGACGAACTCTTCGAGGCAAAAAAGCTTGTTTACGGGGTCAAGGTGGGACTGTTCGTGCGAGTTGCGCCACCAAAAGTGCATAGGGGGCATATACCTAGGAAATGGATGTCTCTAAGTGGCCTTACTCGGTCGCGTGCATGGTGCATTCTCTAACGGCAGGACTGTCCCGAGCATGTGCGGTTCGGATGTTTTCGGGTAAAGGGCTCCGTATGGGATGTTCTTCCCAGGCTCCTGTGAACCGAGACTCTGCATTGTCATGCTTTGGCTCCCATGGGTGCTTCATGCCTCGTCGAGCTGTTTGTCATGGGCGATTAAGGCCGAGGCCTTCCTTCGAGAGGGGAATTGTTCAGGCTGGTCGAGGCGGGATTGTTCGTGCAGGGTGCACCACCAAAAGTGCATAGGGGGCATATGCCTGGGAAATGGATGTCTCTGAGTGGCCTTACTCGGTCGCGTGGACGGTGCACTCTCTCACGGCATGACTGTCACGAGCATCGACGGTGCGGTGGTTTTCAGGTAACCGGGTTCCGTACGGGATGTTCTTCCCAGGCTCCTGTGAACCGAGGCCCCTTGTCGTCGTGCTCCGGCCCGCAGAGGGTCCTGTTCCCCCATCGGGAGGGTCGCAGTGGTCATGGAGAATGGTTACCCAAGTCGCGCTCGGAAGGGAATGATTTGTGCATCGGTCGAGATGTGCTCATCTGTGCGGGTTCCACCACAACATGTGTGTAGGGGGCATATACCTGGGAAATGGATGTCTCTGAGTGGCCTTACAATTGAGGTGGCTACGTGAACGGTGTCGCCTGTTCAGATAGACGCGTCGCGAGCGGGGTCATTTGGGATTTTTTGGGTAAAGGGTTCCGTACGGGATGTTCTTCCCAGGTGCTTGTGAACCGGAGCTCCTTGATGCCACATTCCGACTTTCACACGTCTTTTCCTTCCAGCGCGATGTTCTTCATCGGCGCTTGGCGAGAGAGCCGGGTGACGGAAAATTGTTCTGTGCGGTTGAGGATGGCTTTTCTGTGTAGGGTGCGCCACTCCAAGTGTGTAGGGGGCATATTCCATGGAAATGGATGTCTCTGAGTGGCCTTACAATTGAGGTGGTCGCGCGCATGATGCATTTTGCACAGATTCAACATTCGGGAGTAGGTTCGGCTTTGAGACCGAGGGTAAAGGGCTCCGTACGGGATAATCTTCCCAGGTGCTTGTGAACCAAAGCTCCGTGTCATACCTCTCTGGCCTGCACTCGTATTTTCCTCGCTCCGGGTCTTGAGGAGCACACTGCCCGGTTCCCGCATCTCCGTCCTTGGTCAACTTTGGGATGCGGGCGGGTTTTGTTCGATTGCAAGGATGGGCCGCATGCTTTCTAATTTTGGTTTCCCATGAGGGCGGGTCTGCCTCGCGGTCTCTCTGGCAGAGGCCCGGGGTGGCCCGCTCGTGGCCGGAAGCTACCTGGTCGATCCTGCTAGTAGTCATATGCTTGTCTCAAAGATTAAGCCATGCATGTCTAAGTATGAGCTATTTCAGACTGTGAAACTGCGGATGGCTCATTAAATCAGTTATAGTTTCTTTGATGGTACTTTGCTACTCGGATAACCGTAGTAATTCTAGAGCTAACATGTGCACCAAATCCCGACTCTTGGAAGGGATGCATTTATTAGATAAAAGGCCGGCGCGGGCTCGCCCGCTACTCCGGC
>NC_081406.1:431157154-431164654 GCF_030272615.1 Cryptomeria japonica
TTTTTCATCCAAGTGCTGGGCGGGGCTTCGAAGAGGGGTTTCTCATCCGGGGGCTGCATTTTTTTTGTCCAAGTGCCGAGCGGGGCTCCGAAGAGGGGTTTCTCATCTGGGTGCCAAGCTCGGCAACCCATGTGCCGCATTTTTTTCGTCCAAGTGCTGGGCGGGGCTCCGAAGAGCGGAAGTGGAAGTGGGGTTTCGGGCATTACCCTCGAGCCACCTTTCCATCTGAGAGTTTAGTGAGGCTTTTTACCGTTGTAGCTCCCCATGTCCGAAGTGGGGATTTCTGGGTAGGGGCTTCGGGTGCGCATTACATTTTTGCCCAAGCGTCGAGTGGGGTTTTTGGTGCGCTCCACAGGTGTGGGAATCGGACAAATAGCTTATATAGGGGAGGTGTATGCTTTGTTGGGTCGACTCCCCTGGTTGAGCGCACCGCGCCAACCTCAAAGACCCTACGGTATGGATGAAGTCGGAAGTTGGGTCCAATGACCGATTCGATATGTAGGCATACTCGCGAGGTCGGAATTTGGGTCCGATGACCTGCCATGTGCAGGAAGGCGAATGTTGGCACTGTGGGTTGCAAGGTGCGCACCAAGGCACTGGTTCCATCATTGGAGGCGAGTTCGGAAGTTGGGGTCGATGACCTGATCGGAGGTGCAAACTACATAGGTGTGGGAATCGGACAAATAGCTTATATAGGGGAGGTGTATGCTTCGATGGGTCGACTCCCCGGGTTGAGCGCACCGCGCCAACCTCAAAGACCCTACTATATGGATAAATTCGAAAGTTGGGTTCGATGACCGATTCGATTAGTAGGTATGCACAGGAGGTTGGAATTTGGGTGTGATGACCTGCCATGTGCAGGAAGGCGAATGTTGGCACTGTGCGTCGCAAGGTGCGCACCAAGGCGCTGGTGCCGTCGTTGCAGTCGAGTTCGGAAGTTGGGGTCGATGTCTTGGTTGGAGGTGCAAACTACACAGGTGTGGGAATCAGACAAATAGCTTATATAGGGGAGGTGTATGCTTCGATGGGTCGACTCCCCGGGTTGAGCGCACCGTGCCAACCTCAAAGACCCTACGGTATGGATGAAGTCGAAAGTTGGGTCAGATGACCGATTCGATACGTAGCCATACTCGCGAGGTCAAAATTTGTGTCCGATGACCTACCATGCGCAGGAAGGCGGAATTTGGGTCCGATGACCGAGTTGAATGCGCGCCCTGCGCAGAAAGGCGGAATTTGGGTCCGATGACCGAGTTGATGTTGATGGCCCGCCATGCACAGGAAGGCGGAATTTGGGTCCGATGACCTGACATACGCATGGAGTCTGACTCAGGGGCCGATGTTCGATTCGATGACTTGCATTGTGGGTAAAGTCGGAAGTTGTGGTCTTTGACCCGATTCGATGACCAGACTTCGGCTGCTTGAGAATCGGACAAATAACTTATATAGGGGAGGTATTGTTCTCGAGCATCCTCCCCCCGTGCCCGTTTATGTCGATTGATGCTGGTGCTCGACTGGTTGGAGCGCTCGGATGCAAAAATCTTGCACCAGGATTTATCGATTGTGATGGACACGGCAAGTCTCCTGATTGCTATGCAGGAGCTCATCGGGAATCTCTATGCGGCCTCAGTATGGACTCGACCTGTGGAATGGTTCGGCAATGGTAGTCGCTCCAACACGTCCTTGTAGTGGCCACAGAGGTGATTCGACTAGAGCTCCAGTCTAGCTTTTTGGTTGCTTGGCGGACTGGTATAGCCGTGATCGAGTTCCGGCCATGAACGTTTTAGATAGCTCTTGGGCTTTCTGGGACGGAAGTCGGAAGTTTGGGCTGTTGTCCAATTTGATGACCATTCTTCGGATGTGTGAGAATCGGACAAATAACTTATATAAGGGATTGTGTTGTCTCACGCAGCCCCCTCCGTGCCCCTCTATCTCGACCGATGTTGGTGCTTGAAAGGGTTGGGATCGCTCGGATTTATAAACGTGCAGCACCGTTTGTCAAGTGTGAGGGACGCGGCAGGTCTCCTAAATGCTATGCGGGCGCTCTCTGAGAATCTCTATCCGGCCTCGACACAGACTCGTCTTGCTGAATGGTTTGGCACTGGTAGTCGATCCAACACATCCTTGTTGTGGCCGCCTAGGCGATTCGATTAGAGCCCCCGTGTAGCTTTTGGGTTGCTTGGCGGATTTTGCCCTATCCGCAAGTGAGCTCGGTCCCTAAACATTCGAGGAACCCAATTGCTATGTGCCGAATCTCTTTCTTGCGAGCCTCCATCTAGCTTTTGGGTCTCTATGGAACGGAAGTCAGAATCTGGGACCGTTGTTTGATTCGACGAGGCAGACTACGGTTGTATGAGAATCGGACAAATAACTTATATAGGGGAGGTGTTGACTGGAGCATTCTCCCCCGTGCCCCTCTAACTCGACCAATGCTGGCGCTCGAACAGTGGGTAGCGGTCGGATTTTCATTGAGCGTCAGCATTGGTCAATTTAGAGGGGCACGTGAGATTCCCGAATGCTATGCGAGGGCTCTAACGGAAATGCCTATTGGTTTCGGTATGGATGCAATTGTGAGAGTGGTTCGGAAAAGGTAGTCGTTTCGATGCGTCCATGTCGTGGCCAAATCGATAATTCGATTTGAGCCCTCGTATAGCATTTGGGTCTCTCGATGTGATTCCGCATTCCAGTCCCTTTGGGCACTGCTTGAGCCGCCTCCCAGGGGGTTCCCTTCCCAATAATCTGCCTCGCAACCCGATTGCTATGCCGTGAGGCTCCTCGGCCGCCTTGGAACTATCTGTGTATCGGACGCATCACGGGATAAGGGGTTGGCAACGGTAGTCGCCCCAAGCACGTCCGATGCTTGGACCATTCCGAGGCGGCCCTGAAGCCTCTTCCGTCTAGCCGTTGGGTCCTTCGGGCCGCATCCCTCACCTCGCACCCCGATTGCTATGCGGTGAGGCTCCTCGGCCACCTTGGAACTATCTGTGTATCGGACGCATCGCGGGATAAGGGGTTGTCACTGGTAGTCGCCCCAAGCATGTTTGATGCTTGGACCATTCCGAGGCGGCCCTGAAGCCTCTTCCGTCTAGTCGTTGGGTCCTTCTCGCCGCATCCCTCGCCTCGCACCCCGATTGCTATGCGGTGAGGCTCCTCGGCCGCCTTGGAACTATCTGTGTATCGGATGCATCGCGGGATAAGGGGTTGTCACTGGTAGTCGCCCCAAGCGTGTCCGATGCTTGGACCATTCCGAGGCGGACTTGAAGCCTCTTCCCTCTAGCCGTTGGGTCCTTCTCGCCGCATCCCTCGCCTCACACCCTGATTGCTATGCGGTGAGGCTCCTCGGCCGCCTTGGAACTATCTGTGTATCGGACGCATCGCGGGATAAGGGGTTGTCAGTGGTAGTCGCCCCAAGCGCATTCGATGCTTGGACCATTCCGAGGCGGACCTGAAGCCTCTTCCCTCTAGCCGTTGGGTCCTTCTCGCCGCATCCCTCGCCTCGTACCCCGATTGCTATGTGGTGAGGCTCCTCGGCCGCCTTGGAACTATCTGTGTATCGGACGCATCGCGAGATAAGGGGTTGTCACTGGTAGTCGTCCCAAGCGCGTCCGATGCTTGGACCATTCCGAGGTAGACCTAAAGCCTCTTCCCTCTAGCCATTGGGGCTTTCTCGCCGCATCCCTCGCCTCACACCACGATTGCTATGCGGTGAGGCTCCTCGGCCGCCTTGGAACTATCTGTGTATCAGATGCATCGCGGGATAAGGGGTTGTCACTAGTAGTCACCCCAAGCGCGTCCGATGCTTGGACCATTCTGAGGTAGACCTGAAGCCTCTTCCCTCTAGCCGTTGGGGCTTTCTCGCCGCATCCCTCGCCTTGCACCCCGATTGCTATGCTGTGAGGCTCCTCGGCCACCTTGGAACTATCTGTGTATCGGATGCATCGCGGGATAAGGGGTTGGCACTGGTAGTCGCCCCAAGCGCGTCCAATGCTTGGACCATTCCGAGGCGGCCTTGAAGCCTCTTCCGTTAGCCGTTGGGGCCATCTCACCGCATCCCCCCCCTCGCACCCCGATTGCTATGCGGTGAGGCTCCTCGGCCGGCTTCGAACTATCTGTGTATCGGACGCATCGCGGGATAAGGGGTTGGCACTGGTAGTCACCCAATGCGCGTCCGATGCTTGGACTATTCCGAGGCGGCCTTGCAGCCTCTTTCGTCTAGCCTTTGGGGCCATCTCGTTGCATCCCCCACCTCGCACCATGATTGCTATGCGGTGAGGCTCCTCGGCCGCCTCGGAACTATCTGTGTATCAGACGCATCGCGGGATAAGGGGTTGTCACTGGTAGTCGCCCCAAGCGCGTCCGATGCTTGGATTATTCTAAGGCAGCCCTGCAGCCTCTTCCGTCTAGCCTTTGGGGCCATCTCACCGCATCCCTCACCTCGCACCCCGATTGCTATGCGGTGAGGCTCCTCGGCCGCCTTGGAACTACCTTCGTATCGGATGCATCACGGGATAGGGGGTTGTCACTGGTAGTCGCCCCAAGCACGTTGGGGCCAACTTGCCGCATCCCCCACCTCGCACCCCGATTGCTATGCGGTGAGGCTACTTGGCCGCCTTGGAACTATCTTCATATCGGATGCATCGCGGGATAAGGGGTTGTCACTGGTAGTCGCCCCAAGCGCGTCCGATGCTTGGACTATTCCGAGGCGGCCCTGCAGCCTCTTCCGTCTAGCCATTGGGGCCATCTCGCCGCATCCCCCACCTCGCACCTCGATTGCTATGCGGTGAGGCTCCTTGGCCGCCTTGGAACTATCTTCATATCAGACGCATCGTGAGATAAGGGGTTGTCACTGGTATTCGCCCCAAGCACATCCGATGCTTGGACTATTCCGAGGCGGCCCTGCAGCCTCTTCCATCTAGCCATTGGGGCCATCTCGTCGCATCCCTCACCTCGCACCCCGATTGCTATGCGGTGAGGCTCCTCGGCCGCCTTGGAACTATCTTCGTATCAGACGCATCGCGGGATAAGGGGTTGTCACTGGTAGTCGCCCCAAGTGCATCCGATGCTTGGACCATTCCGAGGCGGCCTTGAAGCCTCTTCCGTCTAGCCATTGGAGCCTTCTCGATGCATCCCTCGCCTCGCACCCCCGATTTCTATGCGGTGAGGCTCCTCGGCCGCCTTGGAACCATCTTTGTATCGGATGCATCGCGGGATAAGGGGTTGGCACTGGTAGTCACCCCAAGCACGTCCGATGCTTGGACCATTCCGAGGCGGCCTTGAAGCCTCTTCCGTCTAGCCATTGGGGCCTTCTCGCCCCATCCCTCGCCTCGCACCCTGATTGCTATGCGGTGAGGCTCCTCGACCGCCTTGGAATCATCTGTGTATCAGATGCATCGCGGGATAAGGGGTTGGCACTGGTAGTCGCCCCAAGCGCGTCTGATGCTCAGACCATTCCGAGGTGGCCCTAAAGCCTCTTCCGTCTAGCCGTTGGGGATTTCTCATCCCATCCCTCGCCTTGCACCCCGATTGATATGCAGTGAGGCTCCTCGGCTGCCTCAGAACTATCTGTGTATCAGACACATCACGGGATAAGGGTTTGGCACTGGTAGTCACCCCAATCGCGTCCGACGCTTGGACCATTCCAAGGTGGCCCTGCAACCTCTTTCGTTTAGCCGTCGGGGCCTTCCCGACGCATCCTTCGCCTCGCATCCCGATTCCTATGCGGTGAGTCTTCTCGGCCGCCGCGGAACTATACCTGTTATCGCTACTGCATCCCTCAGCTGGTAACCTCCTCGGCCGCCTTGGAACGTTCTCTTTGTCGGACGCGTCATGGGATAAGGGGTTGGCACTGTTAGTCGCCCCAAGCGCGCCCGATGCATAGACCGCTCCGAGTCGACCTTGCTTGTAGCCTCTCACATGCATAGACCTCTCTGAGTCGACCCTGCAGCCTGTCACGTTTAGCCTTTGGAATCTCGCCTCACAACATGATTGCTATCCATGCTGCATCCCTTGCCTCGAGCCCTGATTGCTTTCTTGGCTGCATCCCTCCTCTCCTCACAGCCCGGTTGTCATCACTGCTGCATCCGTCGCTTCATGCATCTGGTTGCTGGGCCCTTCCCACCGCACACCTCGATTGCTATCTTTGCTGCATCACACACCCCGATTGCTATCTCTGCCGCATCCCTCGGCTCTCACTTCTGCATCCTTCGCCTCACACCTCGATTTCTATCAATGCTGCATCCGTAACCTCACACCCCGATTGCTATGCGGGGAGGCTCCTTGGCCGCCTTGGAAATTTCTCTGTGTCGGACGCACCGCGGGATAAGGGGTTGGCACTGGTAGTCGCCCCAAGTGCACCTTATTCTTAGACCGCTTCGAGGTGAACTCGTAGCCTCTTTCGTCCAGGCTTCCTGCCTTCAACGCCCTTTTTACACCTCGATTGCTATGCGCGGGCTCGTTGGTGTCTTTCACCTCTCTGCGAAGAGTGGCACGATGATTGTTGGGGTAAATCGTAGCAGTCCGATCTCTGGCCTTGGGCCATTGTGAGGGCTGATCGATTTCTTGTGCGCATCTCGTGTTCGCCCAGTAACAGACTCGACGACTTGTAATCGGTCTTGTTCCCGATTGTTCCTGGAGGTAGTCTTCGGAACTCTTGGATTTGACCTGTCACTCGAATTGTCCTCTTCCGAGGATGCTTGTGTGTGTGTGCTTGTGCCATTTCCTTGGCGGTATTAACGAGATGTTAAAGAGCGGAGAGAGCGCCTCGCCCAGCTATGTTTGGGGCTCTCACTCCCTTACCCGGTGTGCAACCGCTTTGCACGTAGGTTGCGGAGCATCGTGACTCTTTCGATGTTTGGCGGTTGTCTTCCGGTGATGCGTTGGTCCCGAAGTGCACGTTACTAGCATTTCTGCCATTGTTCTCGATCTTTGGCACGTTCCTTCGTTGCAATTGGATATATATCTCCATTTATATGCGAAGGCTTCTACCGCCTATTCAGCGCTGTCCCACTCTCAGCACTCTCGTGGTCTCCTTGGCTTCTCTCTCCCATGAGCGAGCTCTCTTCTCGAGTCTTTTCCATGTCCCATGGAGGTTGCCTTTCGAAATTCGGGCACACAAACGTGACCGGATAAGAGCAGAATTGCCTATGAGGAGAAGCTCACCTTAGGGAGCAGCAATGTCGAGTGTTTCGACAGAGGGTAGAGGGGGCGTTGTTTGGGCGGTTGCGCAAAAGAGTGCTACGGTTGCTTCTTCGTCTCCGACGAACTCTTCGAGGCAAAAAAGCTTGTTTACGGGGTCGAGGTGGGACTGTTCGTGCGAGTTGCGCCACCAAAAGTGCGTAGGGGGCATATACCTGGGAAATGGATGTCTCTGAGTGGCCTTACTCGGTCGCGTGCACGGTGCATTCTCTAACGGCAGGACTGTCCCGAGCATGTGCGGTTCGGATGTTTTCGGGTAAAGGGGTTCCATACGGGATGTTCTTCCCAGGCTCCTGTGAATGGAGACTC
>NC_081406.1:431172154-431212154 GCF_030272615.1 Cryptomeria japonica
AGGCGGGGTTCCTCTGCCAATGCCAAGTGCCAAGCGGGGTTGCCGGCGGTGCGACCCTTTCCTTTGCCCAAGGGCTGAGCGCGGTTTGTGGCGCACTCTTTTCTTCCCCGGATGCCAACTGTGGATGAAAATATGATGCGACCCTGGGTCCACCTTCCTGTCAAAGGGCTGAGTGGGGTTTTCTAAGCTCTAAAGAGGGGTTTCTCATCCGGGTGCCAAGATGGGGCAACCCTTGGGCCGCATTTTTTTCGTCCAAGTGCTGGGAGGGGCTCCGAAGAGGGGTTTCTCATCCGGGGGCCAAGCTGGGCAACCCTTGCGCCACATTTTTTTTGTCCAAGTGTTGGGCAGGGCTCCGAAGAGGGGTTTCCCATCCGGGGGCAGCATTTTTTTCGTCCAAGTGCTGGACGGGGCTCCGAAGAGGGGTTTCTCATCTGGGGGCCGCATTTTTTTCGTCCAAGTGTTGGGCGGGGCTCTGAAGAGGGGTTTCTCATCCGGGTGCCAAGATGGGGCAACCCTTGGGCCGCATTTTTTTCATCCAAGTGCTGGGCGAGGCTCCGAAGAGGGGTTTCTCATCCGGGGGCCAAGATGGGAAACCCTTGGGCTGCATTTTTTTCGTCCAAGTGCTGGACGGGGCTCCGAAGAGGGGTTTCTCATCTGGGGGCCGTATTTTTTTGTCCAAGTGCTGGGCGGGGCTCCGAAGAGGGGTTTCTCATCCGGGGGCCAAGCTGGGCAACCCTTGGGCCGCATTTTTTTCGTCCAAGTGCTGGACGGGGCTCCGAAGAGGGGTTTCTCATCCGGGGGCCGCATTTTTTTCGTCCAAGTGCTGGGCGGGGCTCCGAAGAGGGGTTTCTCATCCAGGGGCCGAGTTGGGCAAAACCCTTGGGCCGCATTTTTTTCGTCCAAGTGCTGGGCGGGGCTCCGAAGAGGGGTTTCTCATCCAGGGGCCAAGCTGGGCAACCCTTGGGCCGCATTTTTTTTGTCCAAGTACTGGGCGGGGCTCCGAAGAGGGGTTTCTCATCCGGGGGCCGAGCTGGGCAAAACCCTTAGGCCGCATTTTTTTCGTCCAAGTGCTGGGCGGGGCTCCGAAGAGGGGTTTCTCATCCAAGGGCCAAGCTAGGCAACCCTTGGGCCGCATTTTTTTCGTCCAAGTGCTGGGTAGGGCTCCGAAGAGGGGTTTCCCATCCGGGGGCCGCATTTTTTTCGTCCAAGTGCTGGACGGGGCTCCGAAGAGGGGTTTTTCATCTGGGGGCCGCATTTTTTTTGTCCAAGTGCTGGGCGGGGCTCCAAAGAGGGGTTTCTCATCCGGGGGCTCCAAAGACTGGATATAAGTACATATCACCCCAGTTATGAACTATCTTGATATTCTCTGCGAATTCTTTTGGCCTTAAGAATTCCAGAAGAACCTTGGGGACTCTTGGGTTGTCAGAGCAAAGGAGAGTCCTTATTTTGGATGCAAAATATTTATCGAATTTTAGAAAGCTAGCATCCTCTCTGTCCCATGACAACACAGTACTCCATAGTTGTACTGGCATCTTTTCTCCTTCCTTTTCTTTTACTAGGTCCATTCCACTGGCAAAATAATCACCACCTTTGAAGAGAAAAAGGTGCATCAAGAGTGAGTACCATCCGAATGGCCTATCCACCTTTCCATTTTTTATTCCTATCAACCCTCCATGGATAGCATCGGCAATATAAGAAGCATAATCAAATGTAATAGCAAGAGAGGGATTCAAAATTTGAACAATCATTAACAAGTAATGGTTTGGCATATTTGATTCAGCATCCTCTCCTAGAACTTGGCAAAGCGCCCAATACATCCCTTTCGCCCTCAAGGTGAACATACTCAATGAGAAAGGCTCTTGTGTGTTAGGCCCTACAACTGCTAACCCTCCTATTTTCAGAAAAAGTTCTTTAAGAGGCCCATTCCAAAGATGACTCCTCTGTGCACTGTACACCTGGGCTAATTGTGTGAAGTTTATGGGTTCCAAGAAGCTTGTAAACTCACTGAGCCCAAACGCTGTTCTCAATTCTTCTGCATTGATTTCCACGAGGGTTTTCCCATTTACATCCCGGATGCACCTTGTGATTGAATCATAGTTTAATGCCATTTGGGTTACCAAGTTTGTATCCATGAATACTCCTGGGACTACTAATTTCCCAACATCTAGTTCCCAAACACTATTTTGAGGAGCAGGAGAATTTCTCATTCCAAATCCGACTCTAAATAGCCCAAACCCGGACATTCCAACCTGTGAGTCTCTCAACCAATTACCTTTGTCATACAATCCTTCTCCAATCTTTAGACGGGGAACCCTGGGTACTAACTCTTTGGCCTTAGATGCCTGGTTAGTTGACAGCGTCAACTGCTCTAAAAAGTCATCACATACACTTCTTTCTAAATAATTAACCTTGCCAGAAAATTCCCTTTTAGGAGCCATTTGAAAATGCAACAAGATGAATATCACTTCTTAAACAATCCTGTAACACGAGAATAATTTCACTTATTACACCACACAAAAATAGCTGCAAAATAAGAAAGAACCTGATGCTTGCTTGAAGGAATTCGCTCTGCAACTGATTCACCTCCTCTGTATTTGAAAAAGATAACTCTGTGTTATTCTTCTGCAAAATCTTTTAAAAGACATCTACACTTGGTTGTTAGGAAATCAAATGCTTGTACTCTGGGCCTTAACTATAACATTGATTTCGCATGCTTCGGCCGTCCCTTCAAAATCGAATTCATACGAGAATTCATATTTTGGCTCCAACGCGTCGCAGCCTTCCTGCAAGTGTCTCACTGTTAATTTCATTTTTGACGGCTTTGTCTTTAGTCTGGGTCCCGTCTTTCTATTTGCTACATAATACCACGTGGCATCCGACCATTGGCTTAGAAAATCCCTTCGCATTCTATTTTGATACCGGCCAAATATCTCCCTTTATACTGTGGCGGGCCCATATTTTCCCCTTTTGGGCCATGTCATCATCATGACACGTGGACGGCTGATATTCATTCTCGCTATTTCACGGCCTTAAGAAGTGAGCACCTCACCCTTGCGAAATAGCGCGGACCGTCGGATCATCCTTCGAGTTGATCACCTTTTAATCCTTCGAAAAGGTCCTCAGGAATGGTGGGCCCGCTGAGTCGTCACTAACATCTGGCACCTAGTCACCTGCTATGCTAATTTGTCGCTCCATCACTGGCCAAAAGAAGAACCATGGGGGGTCCCACTTTCATCTCAACAGGTCTGTCGCTTATGTCATCATCATGACACGTGGACGGCTGATATTCATTCTGGCTATTTCGCGGCCTTAAGAAGTGAGCACCTCACCCTTGCGAAATAGCGCTGACCGTCGGATCATCTCTACAGTCGATCGGTATTTAACCTTTTAAAAAGGCTCTCAGAGATGGTGGGCCCACGGACACGTCATGGACACCTGGCACCTTATCACTGTCGGAGCTGACTTGTCAATTTTTTATTCGCTGGAAGGAGCCACGGGGTCGCAATAAATTGTAAGAGTTGTCCTTGCCAGGTCATCTCCACCTATGAGCCGACTCATCTTTGGGGCCCACTTTTGAACCCTTGGTCCTGAGGAATGGTGGGCCCGCTGACTGTGGTGACTTGTGCCACGTGCTACCTTTTAATACGCCAGAAGAAAGCCACGGGGCTCCAGCTATCTCTGACAGCTATGCCTTTCACTTACTCCGTCATGACACATGGACGGCTGATATTCATTCTCGCTATTTCGCGGCCTTAAAGGGTGAGCACTTAACCCTTGCGAAATAGCGCTGACCGTCGGATCCTTTCTCAAGTTGATCGGCGTTTACTGGGCCCGACACTTTAGAATGAAGTAATACAAGGTGAAATTTTTTCAAATAATCAACATAACCGCCTAGGTAAATAACAAGGGGGGACACTTCCTATGATCCCACAACCCATGACTTAAGTGAAATAAAGTAACGGCAAAATAGAAATCAGAGGGCTTAGCAAGGAAAGAGTCTAAAAAATTAAAACCCTTAAACCCCTAAGGTTTAGAACAAAGCTGAAGCACTTAGGATTACACCTCATTCAGAAAATTTTCAAGGTACCATAGCCAATTATGGGGAAAGAAGAACCCAATTTTAAAAATAGTGATAACATCGGCTCTGACTGGGGATGGTTGATTGCGAGATCAACACAAGAAAACTCAGAAATTCTGGAGAAACAGACCAAAACACAAACCAAAACCAGAAAACAGGAAAGAAAACAAAATACATACAAACAAAGGACCTACCGTGCATGGACATTAAGAGAAATAATGCTTCAGGAATTGTCCATGCACTGGAAATTCCTGCATCTCATTATTCATATTTTTCAAAAAATATGAATCCTTACCATTCAAGTCACAAACTAGAAAAAGGCCAATCCATAATGATTCAAATTTTTTATGTTTTCCTTTATCCTGCCCTTTTGCATTCCATTGAAGAACCATGTCATCAATTTGAAACTTCCTTAATGATGTCCTTTTATCAAAAAGATATTTTGACTGTAACTGGAGCTTCTGATTTTTCTTATGGGCAAAAGTTCTAAGCTCCTCCACTTCTACAATTTGGATCATTCTGTTCTCCATCGGTTCAGATATTTCCATGTTCTCTTCCTGCAAAAACTTATACACTGGAAGAAGGTTATTTACCGGTAATCTGGCTTGGGTACCATAAACCAACTCAAAAGGTGACATTCCAATGGATTTTTTAACTGTTATCCTATCTGCCCACAGAGCTAACTTCAACTTTTGATCCCAAGACCTCTTGTTTTCTTCCAGGATCTTCTTGATGATATTTAACAAGCTTTTGTTGCTAGATTCTGCTTGTCCATTCCCCTGAGGGTGATAAGGCGATGAGTATGACATGAGTATACCATGACTATTACAAAAACCTACAAATTCTTCTGATCTAAAACACATAGCATTATCCATTACCAATTTTGCAAGTGTTCCAAATCTAGTCACAATATTATCCATCAGGAAATCAATGACAATTTTACTAGTAGCTCTTCTTGTGGGAATAGCTTCTATCCATTTGGTAAAATAATCTGTAGCCACTATAATCCATCCATGGCCCCTTCCTGACTTCTCAACAATTTCTCCAATAAAATCAATGCCCCATTGGACAAAAGGAGCTTCTACAGAGACTGGGTTCAGGGGTAAGGCTCCTTCATACTTGAGCTTAGAAGAAAATCTCTGACATGAATCACATCTTCGAACATATGCATGGGTATCTTTAAACAAGGTAGGCCAATAATACCCAGCCCGTATTATCTTACCAGCAGTAGTCTTAGCAGAATAGTGACCTCCACATACTCCATCATGCATTTCAACTAATAATTGTTTAGCTTGAAATTCATCCAAACACATTAGTAACTCCCCATCTCTTTTTCTCCAGAAAAGATCACCCTGAATGAGCACATAATTTTGAGACTTGAACTTTAAAGTTCTCTTCTGATTTTGTGTCATTTCCTCTGACAGCATATTACCTTTCAATACTTGGATTATCTCTGTGTACCATGGTTGTCTGTCAATACTAGTAACCAAAGTATCTTTAACCTCAACATTATACACTTCTACATTCATGAGATTTGACTCAGTCATGAGCTTAGCCAAACCTAACCCCTTCACCAATTTAGTGATCTTTATTTCCAAATTGAACTCTTAAATTCTATTGATCCACCTACATCTCTTCCCAGTAACCTCAGACTGAGACAAAATATCTTTAACTGCAGCATGTGGAACATATGCAATGATGTTTGCATTCACCAGATATGGCCTAAAGGCTTTAACAGCTTTAACCAAGGCATAAGCTTGTTTCTCCATGGCTTCGTATTTCAATTCTACCGCTTGCAAAGATTTACTATAGAAAGCTATGGGATGTTCATATCCTTCATTGTCCTTTTGTAGTAATACTGCAGCCACCGTGTGATATGAAGCAAAAGAAAACAGAGAAAAAGGCTTACCATAATCCGGGGATTTCAACACTGGTGCTTCCTGGATTGCCTTCTTAATCTCATTAAAAGCTTTTGAGGCTTCTTGATCCCAATGAAACTTTGCATCCTTCTTGAGCAACTTGACAATAGGCTTCACTATCTCAGCAAAATTTGCAATGAATCTCCTGACAAAATTCACTTTGCCTAAAAAGGATTGAATACCTTTCACATTTTTAGGTTCAGAGACCCTGTTAATTGCTTCAATTCTTTCAGGGTCTATCCTTACCCCTTCCTTGGAAACTATGTGTCCCAATAACTTTCCTTCAGTGACCCCAAAATGACATTTCTTGGGATTCAGTGATACACCAAATTCCAAGGCTTTATCGAACACCTTCTCTAGATGTCCACAATGATCATCAGCTCTCTTTGAGAAACAAGTTAAATCATCTTGGTAAACCACCATAATGATATTTATGAATTCCTTAAAAGCCACATTCATAGCTCTCTGAAATGTAGCCCCTGCATTTTTTAATCCAAATGGCATTCTCACATATACATAGGTTCCCCATGGAGTAGTAAAAGTTGTTTTAAACTGTTCAGACTCCTTTACAAGCACTTGATTGTATCCTGAGAAACCATCCATCATGGACAAAAGATCACAACCTGTCACTCTTTGTAGCATTGCTTCCATGTTTGGAGATGAATAATTATCTTTTAGGGAAGCAACATTCAGATTCCTAAAATCCACACACAATCTGATGTCTCCATTCTTCTTCCTTACTGGGACCAAATTAGAGACCCATGAAGAATGCCTTATTGGTTTAATAATTCCCCCTTCTCTCAATTTTGTCAACTCTTGTTGCATTTTTGTTTCTAATAAGGGGTTGATAGGTCTCTGTTTCTATCTGAACGGCTTAGCATTTGGAAGTAAAGGAACTTCATGCTGAAAAAGATCTTGTCTATATGCCTTTAGGTCTTCATAAGACCAAGCAAAGACATGCTTATACCTTTTCAATAAATTGATAAGATTAGTCCTAACATGAGGGGGTAACTTCTTTCCAATATATACCAACTTGGGGGATGATTCTGTCCCCAGGTTGACCTCCTCCAATTCTTCTAACTTGGTGGTAGATTGCTGGTGTAAATGATTGTCATTATAACTAAACATACTTTCTAACTCCACCAACCCTTTAGGTATCTCGTTAGTTTCCAACTGGACAATATCATTTCCAAACACTGTCTCTCTGTCATCCACCACTTCCACCAATGCATTGCAATCAATTTTTTGTCCATCATAATCATCAACACATTGGATAAACCTAAGAATATCTTCATCGTCAGCAAAAACTTGCCAATTATATACATTATTAGGGATAGCGGGCCTAGCTTTTATTTCCACAGTGGAGATACCAGTTAGTGTTGCATCATCATTTTTTAAAGCAAAATTAGCTAGGAAATCTGCCATAATATTTTTTGCTCGCTCTATCCAATTGATAGAAAAGGCATCAAAATATTCAATAATATCCCAAACAGCATGCTTATATTGCTTCAATTTATCATTCTTAGATGCATATTTAGATCTTACCTGAGAGACAACCAGCTCTGAATCACCCATCACTTTCAACAATCGGATTCCATGCCTTTTTGCAACCTCAAGTCCTAATAACAGGGTTTCATACTCTGCAGTATTATTTGTGCACTAGAACGCCAACAAGAATGAATATTTAAAAGTTATACCTAATGGGGATACAAAAAGAACCCTTGCTCCAGATCCTTCTTTGGAGCAAGCTCCATCAAAATACATCTGCCACAACCCATACTGCTGTGCTTGTAACTCGACTACAATTGGGTCAGTGTTCTTCAACTGAGGTGATACTGGGTGAATTCTGAAGTTATCTAAATCCACATCAATCATACAATTAAGCATACTAGGGTCCACATTTTCAATTACCTTAGGAGCTCGTGGCTCCCTGTATAGTTTGACCTGATTGCCACCAATAGGAATAGTAGCATAAGACAAGTCCAGTTGAACATTTCCCCCCACTGTTGCTGCCCACTGCCTAGAAAGCAACATGCCATAATGGGGTTTAGTATCAGTGACAATAACATCCATTTTATAAGTAGCCTCAGGAAATGCAGCTATTTTGACTTCTACATCTTTCATTGTACCTATCACAGGCACTTCTCTGTTATCCATGGCATAACATTTCCCATACACAGTAGTTACTAACAATCCTACTTCTTTCATGACACCATAGGGCATTACATTAGCAGCTGCTCCTGAATCTATCATGCAGTTTTTAATTAACCAGTTATTGACTAGCAAAGTAACATAAAAGGGATCCACCTGAGAAGGCTCCTGAGTGATAGTAGTTCCAACATATACCTCTGGGGTTTGGAGCTCTTGATCCTTTCCAACTTTATCTGAGCCAGTGGGTAATACCGAGTCACTATTAGATATACCAGAGAATAAAGACAAAGCTGCATCCTTATGTTCTTTAATCTTTAGTAATTCTATTAATGGAACAGTGACTTTCATTTGAGTTAGAGCTTGGGCCATATCAAATGTAGAATTATTACATTTCTCAGTATTTACCTTAACCTTTTCTGTTTTAAATTGACTGGCCTTTTTTATTATCTCTGCCTTTTGCACATCACCAGCATTTTTGGCATCTGTGGTTCTTAGTAAATCTTTAACTTGTTCCTCTTTTTCTTGACTAGCCTTAAAAGTAGCAGTAATACTGCTTGATGCCCCTTTCTTAGTGACTTCTTTTACAAACATGGAACCTGGGTCACCTTGATCAGTATCTCTCTTGGTGCTTCTCAGGTTGTAGTTATGTTTTGCTTTGGCAATTGCAGCCTTAGTGAGATTTTTAACTTCTTCTTCACTGGGCCTCCTAAGATGAACTTCTTCATCTTCAATTGTTACCACATTCAGTGTGGGATGCCAACCTAAGGCTAATTGTCCTTGCACTAACCTTTCATTATCTAGCACATCACTGTACTCACTTTGTATAGATTCCTCATCACTTTCTATGATAGTTTCAAACATATTAATGTCAAGCTCTGCTTCTGGTCTCATGGATTCTTCCAAAGCTTGAGCCACTGCACACTGATGGGGAGAATGTGGTCCATCACAAGCAATACACCAAGGAGTATTTTCTATATTATTAACAGTTTTCCCTTTCAAAGGATCTGGTGTATCTTGGCTTTGGGCAATTTTAGGCTTCTCAACTTGGGGCTTACCATCCTTCCAATTTGTATTGTATGGCATATCATGTAACCTAGGAGGTCTATCCTGCCAGTTATAGTGAGGCTTATCATTTTTGTTGACCTTAGCAGTCAAATCTTTCATAGCAGTAACTAGTTTTTCTATTTTATCCTCCTCTTTAGCAACTTTGTTAGGTTGCTGTTTGGTTTCATGCCATAATCTTCCATCTATCCTTCTTCCTAATTTTCCAGATGCCTTTCTATTACTTTCTACATTTATGGCAATTCTAAAGGCATCCCTCAGGTTATGAGGATTTTTATCTCTCAGGATATAAGCCATTTTGGAATCAAATGCATTGTAATATGTATTAAGGCACATATTGTCATCTAGCCTCATTACCTGATACAACCTATGCATAGCTTTTTGGAACCTAGCATTGAAATCAGTGACTATTTCATTTTCAGATTTTCTAATATTATTGAACTCATTCAGCATGAAACTCACATTAGTCTTATCACCGTACTGTTCTTGAAAGCAATTTTTGAACTCTTCCCATGAACCTATGCTAGCTACTGGAAGACCTCTGTACCAATCTCTTGCATCATCAACCAGGGATTGAACAAACAGTTTCATAATGACATCTTCATCTGCTATCTCATAATCATTTATCAGATCCCCAAAAGATTTCAAATGTTCTTCAGCACTGACTGCATTGTTCCCAGCAAACTTATGGAGCTTATCTCTTAGCTCAGTGGGCACATGATTTGGATACCCTGGGATCCCATCAAAAAACAATTGCCTATATTGTTCTAAATTAATTGGCCTTCTTTGGAAAGGGGAAACAGTACTACTATTCCCCATGATCATTTTAGCTTTTGGGATTAGGGATTGAGATGTTTGGGTGTACTGTTTATTTGAAGGTATCTGGCTTGTTGAGGCAATGTTAGCATGTACTGCAGGTTGAGTATTGACCTGAGGAAAAGAGATATGTTGGGGATTAGGCTTGCTAAGATCTTCCGATGGGAATGTAATAGGGGGAGCTTTTAAGTAGTTTATCTTTCTTTTAACTTCCTGATTTGCTGCTTCTAACTCAGCCTTTTCCAATTCCATTGGGAGGTCTTCCTTTTCCTTTCTCATCCTTTCCATCTCTCTCTCATGTGCTAGGATCCTATGAGAAATCCCTTCTGCAGTTTTAGACTCTACTTCATCATCTACCCATATCTTTTTCCCTTTGTCTAAATTGACTTTAGGAAGCTGGGAGTCATTAGATGCTTCCTTATGTGGCTGGGCTACTGACTTAGAAACTGGTCTAATCTTAGGGATTAAGATCTCCCTAATCACTGGGCCCTCTTCATCACCCTTTTCCTTTTCCCTAGCAAGCACTTCAAGATCAGCTATCTGCCTAAGAAGCCTATCTCTCTCCATTATTTTGGCTTTAACTTCCTTTTCCTTATTTGCCTCCTTTTGGGCTCTCAGGGATATTAAATGATGAACTCTTTTGTTTAACTCTTCAATCTCTTGAGACATTTTATCCTCATCAGGATAATTTTCTTCAGAGTCTGATGCATTAATTTGATCTATGTCAATCAGACTAATATTCCCATCTACTGTCCTAGGAACAGAGTGCCTAATTGCATTTGAACTGGTTCTATCTTTTACAGAAACACTAACATGAGATAGGTCTCGACTTAAAATAGGTGCATCATCAATATTTCCAAACAATCCTGAATGGAAACCTAAAATATCATGCTCTGAATCTCTAGAAGATGAATTTGACTTGGCATAAACAGGTCGATTAGGCATCTTACCAGTATTGTTGCCCTTTTGCACCCATGCATCATTTGATGGCTCATGCATCACAGATCTCTTCTGGCCTCTTCGTGACTGCTCTGGCAGACCTTCTTGCAAGGTTTCACGAGGATGTTTCTTCATGAATGATCTTGTGTTCTTATTTCCTTGCATCTTGCTTGTCTTTCTTTTAGAAAATTCGTATTCTCACAAGGACTGGTTCAATAGTAACAGAGTCGCCACCCACAAAACTATGGGAAAAAACAAAAACAAGCAATTTTACTCACAACACAACAATACTCTCCACAAGTCTCAGCGCAGATTTATATCTTTATCTTTATTATAACTCTCCCTAGCAGAGTCGCCACTTTTGTTGTTCTCAAAATCTGATTCCCCTTCAATGCCCTTAAAATAATACAATCTAAAATGGGTGCCGAGAAGACATCAAGGATAAAGAAATTTTAGAGACAACATATGACAAGGTTTGGTTTGACCTTCTACACTTCAGGCTTTTCTTTGAGCCCAGGTGGGTATACCCTTTGTGAAATTAACTTTACACTCTTAAGCAACAAACCCACAGCAAACCAGTCCAGAAACCAGTGGATTTATTCACCTTGAAAGTAACTGAAAACAAAGCATGAATACGATACTTGACTTCACCATTTTGATCAACAAAGTATGCAATAAACAACCTCCATTAATACCAGTGCCTTATCCAAGGTCATAGAGTCACCTAACTTCAAATAAAACTTCCTAAAACAATATATCTATATGCTTCCCATCTGCTCGGTTTCTATTAATCCTTACATGTGCCTAACACATACAAGAATTTTATCATTTCACAATAAACTATGGTCCTCAAAATTCAAAGTTCCTCCCAAAGAATTTACCGGTATAAGTGGTCTTGCATATTTAATTTCCCTCCTAAAGAGAAAAGCTAGAAACACTTATACTGAGATTGCTTTGCAATTCCATTCAAACAGAAAAATCCTAGATTATTTCAGAATGAAAACAGCAAATAAATTTGTGAAATAACTTTGAAGACAACACAAAGTTCTACTCAAAACTGATGGCCTGCATATTGATATTCATTCGAAAGATTTTACAAAAAGGTTCTGTTTCTCCATTAACTTTGAAAAGCTCAGATAATTTTTCTGCAGCGTTTTCTTACAAAATTTTGTGATCCCCCCTTCCTCTAGTCCTAGTATCCATTTATAATAATATGGATGCACAAAGCTTCGGACTTCTCGAGGAAAGTTTGTTACAATTATTTCAAAAATTGAAGAGTTTACAAATTTTGCGTAAAGTAGTTATGCGCTCTTTTCAGCTTCCCCAGCAGTTTGTTCAACGGGTTGTTCAGTTGCAACCTCTTCTGGCTCTTCAGGGACGCTCTCCAACTGCTCCGGATCACGAGTGGAATATTTAACTCCCCACTCACTATATGTCTCCTCTGTCGGCCATACAAAACTAATCACATCATTTTTAACTTTAGTTAACCTTTTCCAAGAATTCCTCAGTTTGTTGACTTCTGAGTTAAGAAAACTATAGTGTGATTTAATTCTTTCTATTTCCTGTATGGTTATAACAAAGAATGAGGTATCATCCAGATCAATGATTCCCTTGACCCTTGCTGACAATTTGGCATTTATCTCATTGAGCCATATCTGCTTATCTTTCAGCTGATCTGGATTGGCAAAAATCCCTGGGAGCAACTCACAAACTTGATCAGTGTATTCCTTCTTAAGCAATTTAACCCTTCTTTCCACATTATCCACCTCTGTTGCCAATTGCAATAAACTCTTAGTGATATCAGCAGTGGATTTGATAATGGGGTTAGCTCTTGCTTCATCACAGGAAACACACATGAACTCTAAGTCTTGCTCCCTAGGCCTCCATCTATCAAAAATGGGTGTCAAAATGGCCTTATCTCTTCTTAATTCATTCCATATCTCCATGACCTTTCCTACACTATTGTGAAGCAGTGAAGCATTTATAGTGTCTGCAAAACTGGAGATTGTGGCTTTTATCTTCTCCTCATACTTCCCCGCATAATAGGCCTGAGTCTGCTTTAGATTCTCCAATTCTTGGGGAGTTATCTCAATCATTTGAGAGCTGGAAGGCGCAGGAGATGGTGGGAGCTCAATGATGGGGCTAGCAGGTGGAGGTCTTGCAGGAGAAGAGGTGATCATTAATGTTGAAGACTCACCTTGTTGGCATTGTCCTACCAGCTGGCTCTGCAATTTGGCAATAATGCTATCTTTGCCTCTTATCTCCTCCTTAGCACTATCATAAGCCTTCAAAACTGTTTCCAATTTAAGCTGAAGGGCCTCTTTTTCTTTGGCTTCCTTCTCAGCCACTGCAACACTGAATTTGGCTGTCTCTAACACAGTGCTACCAGCCTCTACTACCCCTGTACTTTCTACTCTTTTAATCATCAGTCCACCCATGTGACTTGTCCCTGAGATATCTTTACCTTTCTTATCCTCATTTCTTTTAAGGGACCACATGACTAGTGCAGCATTGTCCTTACTGAAAGTAACCCCTTCCATGGGTTTAGTCTCTTTTCTTACTACATCTAGTACCAGAGCATCAACAATATTCTATTCTGGTAGAATGAGCACTCCAGCTTGTGCTACTAGATCCCTTCCCTGTTCAGGAGTGATGGTTTTGAATTCTTCCATCATCTCCTATTTTATTGCTTCCTCCACTGAGGCTGGATCTTTATTAGGCTGTTCTGCCTTTCTTGCTTCACATCTAGCATTATATTTATCTATATGCTTCTTCCAGATAAATTGCATGAATGCATCAGATGTGACAAAGCTATCATCAGCTAGAAAGGCACTAGTGGCCTTCTCTATCTTAGGATCCCACTCCTGGCCTTTGAGTTCAGTTGAAGTGATGTCCATCTATGCTTCAGTGGGCTCTTCTGGCATCCCTTCTTCCACTTCATCATAGGTGTATGCGATCTCCCCCAAGCTGCCCAACTGAGAGAGGTATTCAGTTGCTGCTTGCTCATCCCCTATGTGGAGAGGGGATTGGGATGGGGAATACAGGGGTGTATCTGATTGCACTTCCTTCCCCACCCTCTGCTTCTTTGGGCTGTACTGGATGTCAATGACTTCTTGTATCTTCCTCTTTCCTTTGGACGAAGAGGGTTCCCCTGTTGTAGACACCAACACACTGTAACCTGCTTTCTTATGCAGGGTGTAATCACCAGGAGGGATTGCTTTAGTGGAAGCTGATTTTCCTAAAATCATTCTTGCTTTTTCAGGGTTATTCTTAATTACAACTTCCCTCTTCTCCTTTATTGTTTGCATCACATCCTCAAAGCAAATAATCAAAATTTTATCTTCTCTTCCAATGGGAAGAAGCTAGACAATGGGTCATAGCTAGCATCAAATTGATGCACAAAATCCAGGGCTTTCTTGTAAGCCACCCATTTTTCCTTCCTCAACTCCTGTTCATCTAAATCAAATTCATTCCTGATGAGGTCTTCAGGAAAGTGGAATTGATGAGGCTTACCTCTACATGCTACTTTCTTCCGGAACACACCATTGTAAAAGTCCTCAGGATCAGCACATCTAGACACTGCAGTGGACAAATGGTAGGGTTTGAGGAAATCCTCAAAACAATTCCAGCCTCCCTTGGTGATTACAAATTGGTGGGCTATTGTAGCTGCAGGGAAAATTGTTCCTTTACCTCTGCCTGTTAGCTCTGCCTCTTGTAGGCCACCAATTTGTCTAAGAATCTCAGCTATTCCCACTTTGAGGGGGACCTGGTAGGGTAACAAAAATGGGGTACCTCTGAAACCAAAAACTCTGAAAACTGTGGAGACTGGATATAAGTACATATCACCCCAGTTATGAACTATCTTGATATTCTCTGAGAATTCTTTTGGCCTTAAGAATTCCAGAAGAACCTTGGGGACTCTTGGGTTGTCAGAGCAAAGGAGAGTCCTTATTTTGGATGCAAAATATTTATCGAATTTTAGAAAGCTAGCATCCTCTCTGTCCCATGACAACACAGTACTCCATAGTTGTACTGGCATCTTTTCTCCTTCCTTTTCTTTTACCAGGTCCATTCCATTGGCGAAATAATCACCACCTTTGAAGAGAAAAAGGTGCATCAAGAGTGAGTACCATCCGAATGGCCTATCCACCTTTCCATTTTTTATTCCTATCAACCCTCCATGGATAGCATCGGCAATATAAGAAGCATAATCAAATGTAATAGCAAGAGAGGGATTCAAAATTTGAACAATCATTAACAAGTAATGGTTTGGCATATTTGATTCAGCATCCTCTCCTAGAACTTGGCAAAGCGCCCAATACATCCCTTTCGCCCTCAAGGTGAACATACTCAATGAGAAAGGCTCTTGTGTGTTAGGCCCTACAACTGCTAACCCTCCTATTTTCAGAAAAAGTTCTTTAAGAGGCCCATTCCGAAGATGACTCCTCTATGCACTGTACACCTGGGCTAATTGTGTGAAGTTTATGGGTTCCAAG
Organism: Cryptomeria japonica; assembly: GCF_030272615.1. Taxonomy (NCBI): domain Eukaryota; kingdom Viridiplantae; phylum Streptophyta; class Pinopsida; order Cupressales; family Cupressaceae; genus Cryptomeria; species Cryptomeria japonica. The sequence goes on from NC_081406.1 coordinate 431,187,616, forward strand.
AAGCTTGTAAACTCACTGAGCCCAAACGCTGTTCTCAATTCTTCTGCATTGATTTCCATGAGGGTTTTCCCATTTACATCCCGGATGCACCTTGTGATTGAATCATAGTTTAATGCCATTTGGGTTAACAAGTCTGTATCCATGAATACTCCTGGGACTACTAATTTCCCAACATCTAGTTCCCAAACACTGTTTTGAGGAGCAGGAGAATTTCTCATTCCAAATCCGACTCTAAACAGCCCCAACCCAGACATTCCAACCTGTGAGTCTCTCAACCAATTACCTTTGTCATACAATCCTTCTCCAATCTTCAGACGGGGAACCCTGGGTACTAACTCTTTGGCCTTAGATGCCTGGTTAGTTGACAGCGTCAACTGCTCTAAAAAGTCATCACATACACTTCTTTCTAAATAATTAACCTTGCCAGAAAATTCCCTTTTAGGAGCCATTTGAAAATGCAACAAGATGAATATCACTTCTTAAACAATCCTGTAACACGAGAATAATTTCACTTATTACACCACACAAAAATAGCTGCAAAATAAGAAAGAACCTGATGCTTGCTTGAAGGAATTCAATCTGCAACTGATTCACCTCCTCTGTATTTGAAAAAGATAACTCTGCGTTATTCTTTTGCAAAATCTTTTAAAAGACATCTACACTTGGTTGTTAGGAAATCAAATGCTTGTACTCTGGGCCTTAACTATAACATTGATTCCGCATGCTTCGGCCGTCCCTTCAAAATCGAATTCATACGAGAATTCATATTTTGGCTCCAACGGGTCGCAGCCTTCCTGCAAGTGTCTCACTGTTAATTTCATTTTTGACGGCTTTGTCTTTAGTCTGGGTCCCGTCTTTCTATTTGCTACATAATACCACGCGGCATCCGACCATTGGCTTAGAAAATCCCTTCGCATTCTATTTTGATACCGGCCAAATATCTCCCTTTATACTGTGGCGGGCCCATATTTTCCCCTTTTGGGCCATGTCATCATCATGACACGTGGACGGCTGATATTCATTCTCGCTATTTCACGGCCTTAAGAAGTGAGCACCTCACCCTTGCGAAATAGCGCGGACCGTCGGATCATCCTTCGAGTTGATCACCTTTTAATCCTTCGAAAAGGTCCTCAGGAATGGTGGGCCCGCTGAGTCGTCACTAACATCTGGCACCTAGTCACCTGCTATGCTGATTTGTCGCTCCGTCACTAGCCAAAAGAAGAACCATGGGGGGTCCCACTTTCGTCTCAACAGGTCTGTCGCTTATGTCAACATCATGACACGTGGACGGCTGATATTCATTCTCACTATTTTGCGGCCTTAAGAAGTGAGCACCTCACCCTTGCGAAATAGCGCTGACCGTCGGATCATCTCTACAGTCGATCGGTATTTAACCTTTTAAAAAGGCTCTCAGAGATGGTGGGCCCATGGACACGTCATGGACACCTGGTGCCTTATCACTGTCGGAGCTGACTTGTCAATTTTTTATTCGCTGGAAGGAGCCACGAGGTCGCAATAAATTGTAAGAGCTGTCCTTGCCAGGTCATCTCCACCTGTGAGCCGACTCATCTTTGGGGCCCACTTTTGAACCCTTGGTCCTGAGGAATGGTGGGCCCGCTGACTGTGGTGACTTGTGCCACGTGCTACCTTTTAATACGCCAGAAGAAAGCCACGGGGCTCCAGCTATCTCTGACAGCTATGCCTTTCACTTACTCCGTCATGACACATGGACGGCTGATATTCATTCTCGCTATTTTGCGGCCTTAAAGGGTGAGCACTTAACCCTTGCGAAATAGCGCTGACCGTCAGATCCTTTCTCAAGTTGATCAGCGTTTACTGGGCCCGACACTTTAGAATGAAGTAATACAAGGCAAAATTTTTTCAAATAATCAACATAACCGCCTAGGTAAATAACAAGGGGGGACACTTCCTACGATCCCACGACCCATGACTTAAGTGAAATAAAGTAACGGCAAAATAGAAACCAGAGGGCTTAGCAAGGAAAGAGTCTAAAAAATTAAAACCCTTAAACCCCTAAGGTTTAGAACAAAGCTAAAGCACTTGGGATTAGACCAAATTCAGAAAATTTTCAAGGTACCATAGCCAATTATGGGGAAACAAGAACCCAATTTTAAAAATAGTGATAACACAGCGTGCACGAAGTCGGAGCCCGTTTTGCCCTGGGTGCGCACCTCGCGTGCACCTTCGCCGCGGTGGGCACCATGGCGTGCACGAAGTCGGAGTCCGGTTTGCCCCGGGTACGCACCTCGCGTGCACCTTCGCAGGGGTGGGCACCTCGGTTGGGTTGCGTGCCCTGGTGGGCACCATGGTGCGCACCAAGGAGCGCTCCGAAGTGTGCTCCAAGGTGCGGCGTGCACGAAGTCGGAGCCCGGTTTGCCCCGGGTGCGCAGCTCGCGTGCACCTTCGCTGCGGTGGGCACCTTGGCTGGGTTGGGCACCATTGAGCGCTCCGAAGTGTGCTCCAAGGTGCACAGCATGGCGTGCACGAAGTCGGAGCTCGGTTTGCCCCGGGTGCGCACCTCGCGTGCACCTTCGCCAGGGTGGGCACCTCGGTGCGCACACCTTCTCAATGTTTTTTTGCCTTTTTTGGAAATTGGTGAAGGCAGCGCATCAAAGGTGCGCACCTCGGTGTGCTCCGAGGTGCGCACAAAGTCGAAAGTTGGGTTAATTGCATTGTTTTCCTCGGGTGCGCTCCGAGGTGCGCAACATCGGTGCGCACCAAGGAGGGCTCCGAAGTGTGCTCCAAGATGCGCACGATGGCGTGCACCTCTGGTGCGCACGATTCGGAGCTCGATTTGCCCGGGGTGCGCACACCTTGGCTGGGTTGCGCACCTTTTGTGCGCTCCGAGGTGCGCAAGAAGTCGGAGCTCGGTTTGCCCCGGGTGCGCACCTTCGCCAGGGTGCACACCTTGATGCGCACAGCTTGGCTGGGCTGCGCACCTTGGTGGGCGCCATGGTGCGCACCTTTCGTGTGCTCCAAGGTGCGCACGAAGTCGGAGCTCGGTTTGCCCCGGGTGCGCACCTTGGTGGGCGCCATGGTGCACTCCGAGGTGCCCAAGATTGGTGCGCACCAAGGAGCGCTCCGAAGTGCGCTCCAAGGTGCGCAGGTGCGCGCGAAGTCGAAAGTTGGGTTAATTGTCCGGTTTGCCTCGGGTACGCACCTTGCGTGCACCTTCGCCAGGGTGGGCGCCTTGGTGCGCACACCTTGGCTGGGCTGCGCACCCGGGCGCGCACACCTTGGCACCCACGTTTCCTTCATTTTAAAATTTTTTTTTTACAATCTCTCAAGTGGGAAATTCTATAATCTCAACTTTTTTTGCCTGTTCAAGAAACTTTTGAATGGAGCGCATCATTGGTGCGCTCCGAAGTGTGCTCCAAGGTGCGCACCTCTGGTGCGCTCCAAAGCTCTCTCCAGCTGCGTGCACCTGCCCCGGGCGCGCACCCAGCCCCGCCCAGCTTCGCTCACCTGTCCCGGGTGTCTGGTGCGGAACCTTAGAGTAAGAAACATCACCATGCACCTTGGCCAACGTGCGCGACTCGACCGAGCGCGCACTGGCCGAGGTGCACACCGTATTCACCTAGGTGCGCGCGCAGCACTTCGGGCGCACCGAGGTGCGCGCACAACGCCCAAGTTGCACCGTGGCCTATGTGCTCGAGGCGCCTCGGGTGCGCACTCAGTGTCGCCCCCGCACGCGCGGTAGTGCAGGCACTGCACCCCGGCCCGGCCCGGCCCCGACGAGAACGCAAACGGGCAAAAGGTTAATTCAAATAGCATTGCGACGCCCGGCAAAAAACTAAAAAAGGGTGCAACACCGGGACTTCCCGGGAGGTCAACCATCCCAGTACTACTCCGACCCAAGCGCGCATAACTGCGGAGTTCTGATGGGATCCGGTGCACTAACGCTGGTATGATCGCACCCGTTTTGAGCTTGTCGCAGTGTGTACTTAGCAAACTGCGACCCACGTGCGAATCCACCCCGGCCACCCACCCCCGTCGAGGTGCACACCCTCCCTCGCCAAGTGCACCCCGTTCGCCAAGTGTGAGCCCTGCCCGGGTGCGCGCACCTTGCTAGGGCGTCGGGTGTGCACCCGGGTCGGCCTACGTGCGTGCACCTGGACGGGGCGTTGTGTGCGCACCCGACCCGCCCAAGTGCGTGCAGTGTCCCGTCTGCAACGCGGTGCCCACACACCACCTCGGGCGCAACGACCTGCGCTCACATGTGGGCCGAGTGCACCTTGGTGCATGTTCGGGGCGCCTCGGGTGCACGCTCGATCTTGCCCCGGTGCACCAAGGCGCTCGGTTTGCCCCGGGTGCGCACTTGGTGCAAGGTGGGCACCCAAAATAGGGATCAAGCACCAAAAACAAGTTTCGGGATGCAAAATGGGACCCAAGGACCACAAATGCGTTCCAAGACCCATGATGGGTCCACGAGAACAAAAATATGTTCCGAGACTTAATAAACAAATATTGGGTTTTAGGAGAAGAAACATGCTCTGATGCCCAAAACGAGAATCGACCCCGAAAAGGCCATAGGCCAAAAGTGGGATGCGAGACCAAAAAAAATGGGACCCGAGGACCAAAATTGTGTTTCCAGGTCGAAGACAGGGCAACCGGACAAGAAACGACCTCTAAGGCTCGAAATGAGTCCCGACGACTAAAACTTGACAAGAAGCACCCATCAGGCACCCAACTCGACACCCATGGGATGCCGACCCACCCGGGCTTCCACCTAGAACACCTTGGCACCCACCCACCCTGGCACCCAACCTCGCACCCAACATAGCACCTTTGAACCCACATTGGCACTCACCCTGACCCTGGCACCTTGGAACCCACATTGGCACTCACCTTGACCTTGGCACCGACCTTTGCACTCACCTTGGGACCCACCCTGGCTCCCACCTCGGGACCCACCCAGACACCCACCTTGGTTCCTTGGCACCCACCTTGGATCCTTGGCACCCACCCCGACACCCACCTTGGCACGCAACTTGGCTACTTGCCACCCACCCCGTGACCCACCTTGGCCAGGGTGGGTGCACACCCACCCTGGTGCCCACCTTGGCACCCACCCATGCTAGCACCCAGCCTGTGACCGGCCTTGGAACCCAACCTCGCACCCGTCTTGGCCAGTGTGGGTGCGCACCCATCCTGGCACCCGCGTTGTGACACACCCTATGACCCATGCACCCTAGCACCCACGTTGGCACCCACCTTGGAACCTAACCTAGCAACTTGGCACCCACCCCGTGACCCACCTTGGCATCCACCATAGTAGTCGCCCACTTGGCACCCACCTTGGAACCCAACTTGGCACCCACCTCGGCACCCACCTTGCCACTCACCCTAGCATCGACCCATCCTAGCACCCACCCTGGCACCTTTGCACCCTAGCACTCACCCATCGTAGCACCTAACCTATGACCCACCTCGACACTCACCCTCGCACCCACCTTGGAACCCAACCTAGCACCCACCCACCCTGACACCCACCCTAGCACCTACCCACCCTTGCACCCACCTTGTGACCCATCTTGGCACCCACCCATCCTACTACTCAACCTATCACCCACCTTCTCACCCACCTTGGCATCCACCTTAGCACCCACCCACACTGGCACCTTGGCACCCACCTCGGGCAAGGTGGGTGCACACCCACCCTGGCACCCAATTTAGAACCCACCGAGCATGTTACCCACCTTGGCACCCACATTGCAGCCCACCCTAGTACCCACCCTATGACCCACATTGGCATCCACACCCTAGCACCCAAGCACCTCGACACTCGCCTTGACACCCACCCTAGCACTGAACCTGTGACCCACCTTGGAACTCACCCTAGAACCCACCCACCCTGTGAACCACCTTGGCATCCACCTTAGCACCCACCCACCTTGGCACCCACTCTAGCACTCACCCATCCTAACACCCAACTTGTTACCCACCTTGGCACCCGCCCTCGCGTCCACCTTGAAACCCACCTTAGCACCCACCCTAGCACCCACCCACGCAGGAGCCCACCTTGGCACACAACCCAACACCCACGCATCCTGGCACCCAACTTGTGATCCACCTTGGAACCCACCCTAGTACCCACCTTTGAACCCACTATATCACCAACCCACCTTGGCACCCACCCTATGACCCTCTTTGGAATCCACCTTAGCACGCACCCACCCTGGCACCCACCATGGAGCGCACCCTAGCACCCACCCACCTCGGCACGCACCTCAACACCCACCTTGGTGTGCGCACTGCGCCAACCTCTCAAAGACCCTATGTGGTGCGCTCCAAAGTGTACACCTTTGGTGTGCTCCAAGGTGCACACCGAGGTGTGCACCGAGGTGAGCACCAAAGTGCACTCCAAGGTGCACACCAAGGCGCGCACCTTTGGTGCGGTCAATGCAAACGAATTCGTAAGTTGGGGTCGATGTCCTAATCGCTGCTGCAGACTACATGTATGAGAATCGGACAAATAGCTTTATATAGGGGAGGTGTTGCGTTTGATAGGTCGACTCCCCTTGTTGTGTGCACTGCACCAACTTCAAAGACCCTATCTTGTTTAAGAAGTCGAAAGTTGGGGTGGATGTCCTAATCATTGCTGCAGACTACGCATGTATGAGAATCAGACAAATAGCTTATATAGGGGAGGTGTTGCGTTCGGTGGGTTGACTCCCCTGGTTGTGCGCACTGCGCCAACCTCAAAGACCCCGCATTGCAGAAGAAGTCGGAAGTCGGATTTTGGTGAGCACCAAGGCGTGCACCTTTGGTGCGGTCAACGCAGACAAATTCAGAAGTTGGGGTCGATGTCCTAATCGTTGTTGTAGGCTACACATGTATGAGAATCAGACAAATAGCTTATATAGGGGAGGTGTTGGGTTTGATGGGTCAACTCCCTTGGTTGTGCGCATTACGCCAACCTCAAAGACCTTGTTTTCGTTAAGAAGTCAAAAGTTGGGGTCAATGTCCTAATGGCTCCTGCAGGCTACACATGTATGAGAATCGGACAAATAGCTTATATAGGGGAGGTGTTGGGTTTGATGGGTTGACTCCCCTAGTTGTGCGCATTACGTCAACCTAAAAGACCTTGTTTTCGTTAAGAAGTCAAAAGTTGGGGTCGATGTCCTAATTTCTCCTGTAGACTACACATGTATGAGAATCAGACAAATAGCTTATATAAGGGAGGTGTTGGGTTTGATGGGTTGACTCCCCTAGTTGTTCGCATTACACCAACCTCAAAGACCTTGTTTTCGTTTAGAAGCCGAAAGTTGGGGTCGATGTCCTAATTGCTCCTGCAGGCTACGCATGTATGAGAATCAGACAAATAGCTTATATAGGGGAGGTGTTGGGTTTGATGGGTCGACTCCCCTGGTTGTGCACATTGCGCCAACCTCAAAGACCCTGCATTGCGGATGAAGTCGAAAGTCAGAGTTTGGTGTGCTACAAGGTGTGGTCGAAGGTGCTCACCTTTGGAGCGCACGAAAAGTGCCCTCCAAAAGTGCGCACCTTTGGAGCGCACAAAAGTGCCCTCCAAAAATTGCCCTCCAAAAGTGCGCACCTTTGGAGCGCACAAAAGTGCCCTCCAAAAGTGCCCTCCAAAAAGTTCCCTCCAAAAGTGCGCACCTTTGGAGCGCACAAAAGTGCCCTCCAAAAGTGCGCACAAAAGTGCCCTCCAAAAGTGCACACGTTTGGAGTGCACAAAAGTGCGCACTTTTGGTGCGCACTTTGGTGCGCACCAAGGTGCTGGTTCGGTCTTTGTAGGCGAGTTTGGAAGTTGGGGTCGATGTCCTGAGCAGAGGTGCAAACTACACAAGTGTGGGAATCAGACAAATAGCTTATATAGGGGAGGTGTATGCTTCGATGGGTCGACTTTCCAGGTTGAGCGCACCGTGCCAACCTCAAAGACCCTACGGTATGGATGAAGTCGGAAGTTGGGTTCGATGACCGATTCGATTAGTAGGTATGCTCATGAGGTCGCAATTTGGGTTCGATGACCTGCCATGTGCAGGAAGGCGAATGTTGGCACTGTGCGTTGCAAGGTGCACACCAAGGCGCTGGTGCGGTCTTTTTAGTCGAGTTCGGAAGTTGGGGTCGATGTCCTGATCGGAGGTGCAAGCTACACAGGTGTGGGAATCGGACAAATAGCTTATATAGGGGAGGTGTATGCTTCGTTGGGTCGACTCCCCGGGTTGAGCGCACCGCGCCAACCTCAAAGACCCTACGGTATGGATGAAGTCGGAAGTTGGGTCCGATGACCGATTCAATATGTAGGCATACTCGCAAGGTCGGAATTTGTGTCCGATGACCTGCCATGCGCAGGAAGGCAGAATTTGGGTCCGATGACCGAGTTGAATGCGTGCCATGCGCAGAAAGGCGGAATTTGGGTCCGATGACCGAGTTGATGTTGATGGCCCGCCATGCGCAGGAAGGCGGAATTTGGGTCCGATGACCTGACATACGCATGGAGTCCGACTCGGGGGCCGATGTTCTATTCGATGACTTGCATTGTGGGTAAAGTCAGAAGTTGTGGTCTTTGACCCGATTCGATGACCAGACTTTGGCTGCTTGAGAATCGGACAAATAACTTATATAGGGGAGGTATTTTTCTTGAGCATCCTCCCCCCGTGCCCGTTTATGTCGATTGATGCTGGTGCTCGACTGGTTGGAGCGCTCAGATGCAAAAATCTTGCACCAGGATTTATCGATTGTGATGGACACGACAAGTCTCCTGATTGCTATGCAGGAGCTCATCGGGAATCTCTATGCGGCCTCGGTATGGACTCGAGCTGTGGAATGGTTCGGCAATGGTAGTCGCTCCAACACATCCTTGCAGTGGCCACAGAGGTGATTCGACTAGAGCTCCAGTCTAGCTTTTGGGTTGCTTGGCGGACTGGTATAGCCGTGATCGAGTTCTGGCCATGAACGTTTTAGATAGCTCTTGGGCTTTTTGGGACGGAAGTCAGAAGTTTGGGCTGTTGTCCGATTTGATGACCATTCTTCGGATGTGTGAGAATCAGACAAATAACTTATGTAAGGGGCTGCTGTCTCAGGGAGATCAGTAGGCTTCTAGGGTTGTAAGTACCTTGTTATTCTCAACAGGTGGAAGTTGTGGTGATTGATAGAGGGTTAATGCCAAGCTACAGTTGTGTGAGAATTGGACGAAAAACTTATATATGGGGGTCGGTTGAAAGAATAGCCGAGTGCCAGGAGTGCACCAAGGTGGTCTGTGGTAGACACCTCCTCCTAGGGGTGAAGAAGAGTAACCCTGCCCTCTAGTCTCAGGGAGATAGAGGTCCTACATGGACATTAGGGGTGAAGTAGAGTAACCCCGCCTTATCATTGGATGGTGAGGTTTACTGGTGGATGCATTCTCATGGTCCCTATCTCAGTGAAGCGGAGTAACTGAGCCAATGTTGGGGATGACTCCCGGGGAGTTATCGATGACCCGAGGACTAGGGAAGTGGAGTACCTAGGCTCTTGCGAGAAGGATGATCGTGCAATGGATTGTCCCGGTTGGGGAAATGGAGTACCCAAGATCTTGTAAGGGGGATGGCCATGCAAGGGGCTATCTATATCGGAATGTTGGAGCTTGAGAGTTGGGCAAGCTATGTGGGTTGAGTTGCAAAGCTGGAAGTCCATGTGTCTTGTGGAACAAGTGGGGTGATGTGCCGGGCACGCACCTAGGTTACCTAAAGTGGGATTTGCATTGAGATCCGGGATCTCAAGGCCCTAGAGTGGGGGTCAAATGTGGTAGTAGGGACTGGGTTTCGAAAGTGTGCTCATGTTGAGCCGAGCCATGAGGCGAGTCCAAGAGGGTGACAAATATGGATGAGTTGCATGACCGAAAATGGGACATGGTCCGTAGGCGAGTTGTTCTGGGAGCACAGCCGAGTTGAAGGAGAGTTTAGCGACCAAGGATATTGGTTTGGATCATGGAGCGAAGAGCTTGGTGCCCAAGTAGGAGTGCAAGGTGTTTTGTCAGTCTGAGAGACTTAGACTGAGTGTTTGCATGGAGCTGGTTATTGTGCATAGGATGTACAGGGAACCGGGTTCACCAGTGAAGCCATGTAGGCATAGGCCAAGGGCCCAAAGCAGTGTGACTTGGAGTCCTTGTTTAGGAAGGGGTTTTGAGTTGTGTACTGGGTAAGCCGTCGCGGTCTCATGAGAGAGTCAGTGGTGCACCAGGTTGAGTTCTGAAGGAGACAGGGTCTTCGTGGATCAAGAGTCTATATGAGAAGCTATCGCCAGGGGCGAGGTGCAGTGGTATCTGTACTAGTGTTTCAAGAGAGGACGTGATCTAGGGGCAGGAACTTGTAATTGGATGCTTGGGAAGTATTCAGGGTAGTGACCAATGACAGAGTTGGAATTGTTTGTAGATCGAGCCAGGGGCCGTCTCTTCATAACAATAAAGCTATCTATTGCCCCAGTGTTGTGTTCATTGTGTGGAGATGGACAAACAGGAAGCTAGCTCAGGGAGTCTAGTCATCCCATGAGATATGTTTGGTGCTTGAGGGTTCAGAGGAGCTGAGGGAGGCCAACATGGGGTGCCAATGCTGTGGGGGTACTGGGCATGCTCAGGGAGTGTGCAAAGTTGGAGCTGGAGGACTTAAGGAGTTCCGGATGGGTCAGTGTTAGTAGTCAGGGTCTTATGGGGGACTCAAGAAGACAAAGACATCGAGGATACCTGTAAGCTTGTACCAAGGGTGCAAGGATGGTGCGACAAGATAGTGCTAGAGTAGAGTCAGGGACTTGAAGGGAGTGCTAGGAGCATCATGGTGAAAGAAACCCGTAAGAGGGTTGGCATGCACTTCTATTCCGCATGGGTGTGTTTTAATGTGGTCAGGTGGTGGACACTTGAAAAGGTATGGCGTAGTCTGGACACAAGAAAGGACTTGTCCGCAATGGAAGTCGTGAGTAAGGTTTGCCAGTGCCGCATGAGGTTGGACCTCCTTTGGAAGGAAAAAGCTTGTTTGGGCAGCAGGTCGGTCTAGCCCCGTGACAGTTGGTATCAGAGCATAGAAATTGGCAGAGCCAGTTAGATGAGCTGAGGTAGCTGGGCTATCAAGTGGTCAGAGGAAGACTGCGAAGGCAGATTGTGGTTTGCAGTGTCAAGGACAGGTAGACCAGGGTGGCTAGCAGGGCGTGGTCACTAAAAATGTGAGGCCAATCCAGGTAGGGATAAGGATGGTGAAGTCCGTGGTCAAGTTCCATGAGTGGTAGTCAGCTGGTTGGAGTTTGTGCCTAGGGCCGAGTTCCATCTGGAAGGGACTATGCTAGTGGAGCGACAAGGGATCAGAAGTGGATCTCTTGGTTGGGAAAATCTTGCACGGGAAGTGCCTTAGTAGTTCGAGTGGAGCGAAGTAGGCAAGGTGTGAGTCGGTATTGAACTGGGTTCAGTGCTGGAAGCAGTCGGCAAGGCCGCAAGATTTGATATGGTAGTGTCCAAGGGTAGTGGCATTTAAGACCAGTCAAAGGAGTTAGGAGCTGTGAGGAGCAGTGTGGTGTAGGGTCTTGTCAAGGACGGATCCGAGGTGAAATCGATGGAGCTGTAAGGTACAGTGTGGTGTAAGGTCTTATCTAGGATGGACCTGAGGTGTAACAATTTGGGGCTGTGGGATGGCGTAAGGTCATTCCCAGTGTGGTGTAGGGTTATGTCCAGGACATGATCCGAGGTGTAAATTGGGTGGCGAAGCAGGTCCAATGGTGGAAAGCCAGTGAGGGGCCAAGTCACAAAGGAAGTCAAGGGAAAGAGGCAGTACCTTGCCCACATTGGATGTGGTTTGCAAAGGCATCGGGCACAAGAGGTTGGCTAGCTTACAAATGTTGGTGGCTTCTTTGGGTTGCAGCACCGAGGGCGCAAGGCATTCCGTGGACAGTGCGTCAGTCAGGCAAAGTGGCACAATGGATGGAAGTGAGTTCACTGAGTGTGTAGGATGTAATGCAAGAGTTGGGTGTCTTCAGGGAAGTGCACCTAAGATGTAGGATTGTGTCTGGGACATGATCTGAGGTATGAATTTGTGGCGAGTTAGGTCTAAAGGTTGGGAACCAAAGATGGGACCGTCACAGAGAAAGTCAAGGGAAGGAGTGAGTACCTTGCCCACATTGGATGTGGATTGCAGAGGCATTATGCATGAGAGGTTGGTCGGCTGAATGATGTTGGTAGTTTCTTTGGGTTGCAGTACCGAGGGCGCAGGGCATTCTGTGGACAGTGCATCAGTCAGACAAAGTAGCACAGCAGAGTGAAGTAGACAAGATCGAATGTGTGGGATGCAATGCAAGATGGGTGTCTTCAGGGAAGTGCACCAAGGCAGACTCATGAGGTGTGGGTTTGCGAGAGTACACCATGGAGGTGGAAGTGATTGACAAGTACCAGGAGGATCATGTGCAACTAGAGGTGGATCAACGGGAGTATGTTGGTTGTTGTTCTTTGGTTGAGTTGTTGGGGACAGGATAAGACGCGGGGCGCACCGGGGTCAGTCAACAGGCAATCAGGATGACACTACAGAAAGGAAGTTGAGAGCTGAAGGTTGAATGTGCGACTTGGGAAGTCAGTTGGGTGTTGTGGTCAGTGGAGTATGTGTCTTCAAGGGGGCCAGATACCAGGGGCTTGCACAACAGGGTTGGTAGCAGGCGTGTCTTTCAGTGGATGCTAGGATTGGATCCAGGAGCAGTGGAAGTTGGAAGACAAGGGTGTCATCGAGGATGGCACTAGTGGCTGAGTTGAGAGGTGAGCATGGTTTGTGGTGTTCTATCGTGTTGCGGTGCAAACGGTGGAGTCTTGGAGATGTAGAAGCCGGTATGGGGCATGGTGCAGTTGAATATCACAAAGTTGTTTCACGGATGTTCAAACAAGGACAGTCAGCTCAATGGAAGTCAAGGACTGGGTTCTTGCAATATGTTGTTGAGTCGGGGACTAGCAGCAAAGATCAGTTGGAGGCAAGGGAGCGTCTTCACAAAGATCAGTGCGGAGGCAGTGAGTTGGACTCAGGGGGTTGCCGAAGCGAGTTAGCCATGGATGGGATTCATGCAAGTGAAAGTCCAGTATGGGGTATGCTGGCAAGTATCAAGTATGTCAGGGATAGAAACGATACAAGTGCAGGGCACAGTGAATCCGAAGTTCACTTTTAATAGGTCCTAATGTTGCGAAGGACAAGACTCGGGTCGAATGGTCCAGCGCCGAGGACGTCGCCTGTTTTAAGTGGGGGAGGATGTAAGGGGCTGCTGTCTCAGGGAGATCAGTAGGCTTCTAGGGTTGTAAGTCCCTTGTTATTCTCAACAGGTGGAAGTTGTGGTGATTGATAGAGGGTTAATGCCAAGCTACAGTTGTGTGAGAATTGGACGAAAAACTTATATATGGGGGTCGGTTGAAAGAATAGCCGAGTGCCAGGAGTGCACCAAGGTGGTCTGTGGTAGACACCTCCTCCTAGGGGTGAAGAAGAGTAACCCTGCCCTCTAGTCTCAGGGAGATAGAGGTCCTACATGGACATTAGGGGTGAAGTAGAGTAACCCCGCCTTATCATTGGATGGTGAGGTTTACTGGTGGATGCATTCTCATGGTCCCTATCTCAGTGAAGCGGAGTAACTGAGCCAATGTTGGGGATGACTCCCGGGGAGTTATCGATGACCCGAGGACTAGGGAAGTGGAGTACCTAGGCTCTTGCGAGAAGGATGATCGTGCAATGGATTGTCCCGGTTGGGGAAATGGAGTACCCAAGATCTTGTAAGGGGGATGGCCATGCAAGGGGCTATCTATATCGGAATGTTGGAGCTTGAGAGTTGGGCAAGCTATGTGGGTTGAGTTGCAAAGCTGGAAGTCCATGTGTCTTGTGGAACAAGTGGGGTGATGTGCCGGGCACGCACCTAGGTTACCTAAAGTGGGATTTGCATTGAGATCCGGGATCTCAAGGCCCTAGAGTGGGGGTCAAATGTGGTAGTAGGGACTGGGTTTCGAAAGTGTGCTCATGTTGAGCCGAGCCATGAGGCAAGTCCAAGAGGGTGACAAATATGGATGAGTTGTATGACCGAAAAGGGGACATGGTCCGTAGGCAAGTTGTTCTGGGAGCACAGCCGAGTTGAAGGAGAGTTTAGCGACCAAGGATATTGGTTTGGATCATGGAGCGAAGAGCTTGGTGCCCAAGTAGGAGTGCAAGGTGTTTTGTCAGTCTGAGAGACTTAGACTGAGTGTTTGCATGGAGCTGGTTATTGTGCATAGGATGTACAGGGAACCGGGTTCACCAGTGAAGCCATGTAGGCATAGGCCAAGGGCCCAAAGCAGTGTGACTTGGAGTCCTTGTTTAGGAAGGGGTTCTGAGTTGTGTACTGGGTAAGCCGTCACGGTCTCATGAGAGAGTCAGTGGTGCACCAGGTTGAGTTCTGAAGGAGACAGGGTCTTCATGGATCAAGAGTCTATATGAGAAGCTATCGCCAGGGGCGAGGTGCAATGGTATCTGTACTAGTGTTTCAAGAGAGGACGTGATCTAGGGGCAGGAACTTGTAATTGGATGCTTGGGAAGTATTTAGGGTAGTGACCAATGACAGAGTTGGAATTGTTTGTAGATCGAGCCAGGGGCCGTCTCTTCATAACAATAAAGCTATCTATTGCCCCAGTGTTGTGTTCATTGTGTGGAGATGGACAAACAGGAAGCTAGCTCAGGGAGTCTAGTCATCCCATGAGATATGTTTGGTGCTTGAGGGTTCAGAGGAGCTGAGGGAGGCCAACATGGGGTGCCAGTGCTGTGGGGGTACTGGGCATGCTCAGGGAGTGTGCAAAGTTGGAGCCGGAGGACTTAAGGAGTTCCGGATGGGTCAGTGTTAGTAGTCAAGGTCTTATGGGGGACTCAAGAAGATGAAGACATCGAGGAGACCTGTAAGCTTGTACCAGGGGTGCAAGGATGGTGCGACAAGACAGTGCTAGAGTAGAGTCAGGGACTTGAACGGAGTGCTAGGAGCATCATGGTGAAAGAAACCCGTAAGAGGGTTGGCATGCACTTCTATTCCACATGGGTGTGTGTTAATGTGGTCAGGTGGTGGACACTTGAAAAGGTATGGCGTAGTTTGGAAACAAGAAAGGACTTGTCCGCAATGGAAGTCGTGAGTAAGGTTTGCCAGTGCCGCATGAGGTTGGATCTCCTTTGGAAGGAAAAAGCTTGTTTGGGCAGCAGGTCGGTCTAGCCCCGTGACAACTTATATAGGGGACTGTGTTGTCTCATGCAGCCCCCTCCGTGCCCCTCTATCTCGACCAATGTTGGTGCTTGAAAGGGTTGGGATCGTTCGGATTTATAAACGTGCACCACCGTTTGTCGAGTGTGAGGGACGCGGCAGGTCTCCTAAATGCTATGCGGGCGCTCTCTGAGAATCTCTATCCGGCCTCGACACAAACTCGTCTTGCTGAATGGTTTGGCACTGGTAGTCGATCCAACACATCCTTGTTGTGGCCGCCTAGGCAATTCAATTCGAGCCCCCGTCTAGCTTTTGGGTTGCTTGGCAGATTTTGCCCTATCCGCAAGTGAGCTCGGTCCCTAAACGTTCGAGGAACCCGATTTCTATGCGCCGACTCTCTTTCTTGCGAGCCTCCATCTAGCTTTTGGGTCTCTACGGAACGGAAGTCAGAATCTGGGACCGTTGTTTGATTCGACGAGGTAGACTACGGTTGTGCGAGAATCGGACAAATAACTTATATAGGGGATGTCACGGGCTTTGGGAGTTAAGCCTGTGCGGCACCGACAATTCCCCTCCCGACTCGGATAAGTCCAAGGTCTGAGACCTTCGGCCTACGCCTCGACCCTTCACTAGTTACGCTAAAGCGGAAATGCACAACAAACAGGCAGATCGACCCTCTCCCAAAATGCATGAAAGATACAGAATGCGGAATCAAAAGATAGGAAGCACAAGAATTAAAGGTGGGGCGAGGTGCCCAGATCCTTCATTATGATTCACAACAATTACAATGTTGGATAGAACTTAGTATTGAGAAATACTGGTCGCCCCCAAATGGTTTGCCTAGCCAGCCAACCTGACTCAGGACAAGATTACAAAGAGCCCCTTGGCTCAGATTGGGATCGGCTCACTCGAGAGGAGAACCAGTTAGCTCCTCGAACTGCCAGATTGCCAAAGTACTCAAGACCCCAATGCTTGCCTAAGCACCAAAGTCCTTCGCTGCAAATTCGCACTCAGACCTGCGACACCGAAAACTCGCATCACTATCTGACTTTGCTCATCGCCGTCTATGCAAAAATGATCATCGCGCTCAACTTATATACTGGAGGCTCGGACCCAAATCAAAAGAGTCGTTGCCGGATAGGGCCGGCCCCAAATGAAATCCCGCCAATGAAAATTCAGTGCCCATATAGGTCCGGACTTAAGTGATTTAAATCCGCGCTAAGAGTTCATCGGCCAAATCAATGTCGGCCCCGCCAATGAAATAAATCATGTCGGCTGCGTGAAACACCTAACTCCATGTCGGCTGCGCAAAAAGGTAGGGCTCCGATGCAAAGTGGAACCCCACTAAGGATGGATCCGGTCCCAAATAAAGTGCAAGTTATCTGCCCAATGCAGACCCATTACATCCTCCCCCACTAAACTAGTGGCGGCGCCCTCGACGCCAGCACCCCTGCACAAAGCACTGGGAGGCATGAACCCAGAAATCTACTCTTGTCTGGGCGAGTTCCTCCTGGAGAGGAAATCCATAATGATTTCTTCGTCGCGCCACAATGACTCGCTGCGTTCCCATGAAGCGGAGTCACGTCCTTGTCCTTCGAACATCACCAAAAATTCACGGATGCCATTCTTGCCTCCTCCTCGAGTTCGCATTGCAAGGACCTGGCTGACTCTGCGGTCCGGATTGTCCAACACATTCGCCGGGCCTTTGTTTGGAATGTTTCTTGTCAGGTCTTCCTCATCTACACCAAAGATTTCGCCAGGTAGACGAAGCAATCTGTCCCAAAGCGGTTCATACGGCCTTGTCTCATGTTCCTCCCAGGTCCAATGATCCACGGCCTGAGAACAACTTGCCATGATTTCCAAGGTCTTCCTTGTACTTTCTTCGTCGGACAGATCGGTGCTGCCGCCAATCGACATCAAGTCACCATACCGGATCATCCCCTGTTGATCCCAAGTTGTGAAGATGTCATCTTCACAAAGAGCTTCATTGAACCCAATGAAGTCTGGGAAAATATCAATGTGCAGTTGCACTGGTCCCTCTTCTTGTCTCCTAAAGGTGAGGGAAGCTGCAGTGAATCCTCCTGCCTGAGCCTGATCTGTAGAGGTGGTATCGCCCAGCGATCCACTTCCTTCAGCCATGACATCTCGGGTAGGTCGGGATTCAGCTTTGCCATCATGCACATGCTGGTCTATCAAATGCAAGGTGCCCAACCTCATTTTAGCACCCACTTCGGGAACGTTCTGGGTCATGACTTCCCTTGCTGCGATGATCTTAATATCATCCAAGCAGGCCAACTCCTGCGGCTCTGCTCCTACCGGTTCACAAACAAATTTGTGTGACAACAATTCTGCCAACTGGGCCAGTTTGGTGCTGAAAGGATCTGCTACGGCTTCGGGTTGTTCCATCCAAACCCATCGTTGCAAGGCTTCCGAGCAACTCGCCATGAGCTCGGAAGCATGGGGGCAGTCTTCCAGTCGAAGTCCATCTCTGGAACCGAGAACTAACAAGTCTCTCAAAGAGATGACCCCGCGGCTCTCCCATCGATCCAAGATGTCTATCTCTGAAAAGATGTCTGGCAGCTCGACAGATCCCATCAAGATCTCAAAATCCACATAGAGTCGGGTTGAGCCTCCTCTCAGCCGTCAGAACAATAGGCTGGTAGTCCGGGTGTTGGAAGGGAAGTCGTTCTCCAATGATACTTTCGACTGCTCAGCTTTGTCCCGCCTGATTCTTTCATACTCATACAGGCCAAGCAAGACATCTTCTGACATAGTCTCACCCTGGCTCGGTACAGTAAGAACTGATCTCTCTATCAGAACCTCTTTCAGCATTTCAAATGCTGACTGCTGTTTGGCACCCCATTTCCATCCGCGGTCCTTCTTCAAGAGGTTCGTCAAAGGGCTCGCAATCCGGGAGTATCCTGCTACAAACTTGCGGTAGTAGTTAGCTAAGCCAAGGAACTGTCTTACCTCGTGCACATTGCGGAGTGGCTCCCAGTCTCGGATCGCCTGAAGCTTCTCCGGGTCTGGTCGGATCTGGCCATGACCAAGAATATGGCCCAGAAACGGCACTTCATCTTGTGCAAAGGTGCACTTCTCCTTCTTTGCAAACAGCTGATGTTCTCTCAACAAGGCGAACACCTCTTGAAGGTGTCTCTTGTGTTCCTCCAAGTCTTGACTGTACACCAAAATGTCATCTAGATAGACAACAATGCACTTGTCCAACAATGAGCGAAACACATCGTTCATCAAGGTGCTGAAGGTGGCAGGAGCGTTAGTGAGACCAAAAGGCATGACCAAGAATTCATAACTACCATACCTCATCATGATTGCGGTCTTTTCCTCATCACCTGGCGCGATCCTGATCTGGTAGTAACCCTGCCTCAGGTCCAACTTGCTAAACACTCTTGCATCGACCAGTCGATCAAAGCTATCCGCTATGAGAGGTAATGGATACTTGTTTTTGATTGTGAGCTTGTTCAAAGCTCGATAGTCCATGCACATCCGAAGACTTCCATCCTTCTTGCACTGGAACAAAACTGGGGCAGCATAGGGTGACCTGGACGGACGCAAATACCCCGCCTCTGCGAGCTCTGCCAGCTACTTCTTCAACTCCCCCATCTCCGATCCAGAGAGGCGGTAGGGAGCCTTTGCTGGTGGTCTTGCTCCTGTCTCAAGTTCGATCCTGTGATCAACGTGCCTCCTCGGTGGCAACACTGTTGGGAGTTGATCTGGCATAACATCCGCAAACTCGGACAACACTTCCTGGATCGCCGAGGTGTTAGAGGGTCCTGAAGACTCTCCTTCATCCCAATCTCCAATCAGTGCGGCCAAGAACAACTCTTCCCGCCTTCCTTTGCCAACCTATTTAGGACTCAGCGCGTTTGATAGGAGATCCTGCTCCGCGCCCTTCATCATCGGAATCAGACTCGGTCTACTCAGATCCAATATCAGTAGACAGCCCAAGTGTGGTACAACTGCCACAGATGCCGTCCTCAAGAACTCCTGCCCAAGTATGAGGTCGAACTCATTCATTCCAATAGCAATCAAATCGAGCGCACCCTGCCATGATCCAACTCGGATGACCTCCTTATGGATCTCTCCGCTCACCTGCTACGTGGGTGCGGTCACTGCCTTGAACTGATTCGAAGTTGCCTCGATCTTGAGCCCAAGCTTCTTCGCTCGGCATGTGGAGATGTAGTTGTGAGTGGCGCCTGAGTCCACCATAGCCAACACCTTCTTTCCACCAAAGAAAGTCTCCACAAAACAAAGCTCATGCTTATCAGCCACTTCAGTAGAATGCTTCACTGCGTTGAGGAGTTGCAAGGTGCTCATTGCGGGCAACTTCTTCTCCTCGAACAGCAGCGCGTTGATCCTACTTCGGTCTGGACAGCTCCGTGCCCAGTGATCATCTTTGCCACAGATGAAGCAACCCGGATCACGTTCTTTCTTCTTCTCAGTCTGGGCGTGATCTTTCTTCCTCGAGTTGCCTTCTCCATTCGGCTTCTTAGCCTTCTTATTCTTATGCTCACCGTTATGATCAGAAGGAGGTCCACCTCCCTTCTTCTCTTTCCAGCGGAAGTTCTTCTTGTAGTCCGTTCGAGCTCCACCAAAGCCCCTAGCTACGTCGCCCTTATAATCGAGCAGCCCATCTGCAACGGTGATCGCTTCGGCCAAAGTCTGAACTTTCTGTCGCCTCAGCTCATCTTTCACCCAAGGTTGCAGACCCTTGGTGAAGAGGAACAACTTCTCGAAGTCGCTCAATTTCGTGCACTCCAAGTCCAACCCCTGAAATGACTTCACATACTCTCGTATGGTGCCAGTATGCTTGAGTTCATCGAACCTGGATCGGATGATCCAATCTGAGTTCCCAGGTCGGAACTGATCATGAAGCGCTGCCTTCAAGTCTGCCCATGACTTGATCGGTTTGACCGTCTTCCCAGCGCGCTCATCCGCCTGATGCATTCGCCACCATAGCTTCGCACTTCCGGTAAGGTATGTTGCAATATCCTTGACCTGTGCCTCATCAGACGTCTTCGGTGCACACGACAGGTACTCCTCAACATCCCAAAAGAAATTATCAAGTGCCTTGTCGTCGCGCTCACCATCATAAGTTCCAACTCGCGTTGCCTTAGAACCATGTGTTCCTCCCTGCAACAACGAATGGAAGATCTGTTGGCCCTCTTTGAGGAAGCGGATCTCTCCCCTCAAAGACTCTATCTGTTCCGTCAGCTTCGACCACTCTACCATCATGCGCTCCTCGAGGTCGGACTGTTCCAACTCCTCGAGTCAATTTTCATGGTCTTGGAGCCAATCGCGGTGCTTTGGATCTTTCCCCTTCGAAGACACCTTCGCAGCCTTACTCTCAGGTTGCACGACCTCCACTTCATGCTGACTGTTTGTATCTGCCATCGCTCGATCTGCACAACTCCGAAACCGATCCGAAGCTCTGATACCAACTGTCACGGGCTTTGGGAGTTAAGCCTGTGTGGCACCGACAAGTCCCATCCCGACTCGGATAAGTCCAAGGTCTGAGACCTTCGGCCTACGCCTCGACCCTTCACCAGTTACGCTAAAGCGGAAATGCGCAACAAACAGGCAGATTGACCCTCTCCCAGAATGCATGAAAGATACAGAATGCGGAATCAAAAGATAGGAAGCACAAGAATTAAAGGTGGGGCGAGGTGCCCAGATCCTTCATTATGATTCACAACAATTACAATGTTGGATAGAACTCAGTATTGAGAAATACTGGTCGCCCCCAAATGGTTTGCCTAGCCAGCCAACCTGACTCAGGACAAGATTACAAAGAGCCCCTTGGCTCGGATTGGGATCGGCTCGCTCAAGAGGAGAACCAGTTAGCTCCTCGAACTGCCAGATTGCCAAAGTACTCAAGACCCCAATGCTTGCCTAAGCACCAAAGTCCTTCGCTGCAAATTCGCACTCAGACCTGCGACACCAAAAACTTGCATCACTGTCTGACTCTGCTCATCGCCGTCTATGCAAAAATGAGCATCGCGCTCAACTTATATACTGGAGGCTCAGACCCAAATCAAAAGAGCCGTTGCTGAATAGGGCCGGCCCCAAATGAAATCGCGCCAATGAAAATTCAGCGCCCATATAGGTCCGGACTTAAGTGATTTAAATCCGTGCTAAGAGTTCATCGGCCAAATCAATGTCGGCCCCGCCAATGAAATAAATCATGTCGGCTGCGTGAAACACCTAACTCCATGTCGGCTGCACAAAAAGGTAGAGCTCCGATGCAAAGTGGAACCCCACTAAGGATGGATCCGGTCCCAAATAAAGTGCAAGTTATCTGCCCAATGCAGACCCGTTACAGGGGAGGTGTTGACTGGAGCATTCTCCCCCGTGCCCCTCTAACTTGACCAATGCTGGCACTCGAACGGTGGGTAGCACTCGGATTTTCATTGAGCGCCAGCATTGGTCGATTTAGAGGGGCATGCGAGATTCCCGAATGCTATGCGAGGGCTCTAATGGAAATGCCTATTGGTTTTGGTATGGATGCAATTGCGAGAGTGGTTCGGCAAAGGTAGTCGTTCCGATGCGTCCATGTCGTGGCCAAATTGATAATTCGATTTGAGCCCTCGTATAGCATTTGGGTCTCTCGATGTGATTCCGCATTCCAGTCCCTTTGGGCACTGCTTGAGCTGCATCCTAGGGGGTTCCCTTCCCAATAATCTGCCTCGCAACCCGATTGCTATGCGGTGAGGCTCCTCGGCCGCCTTGGAACTATCTGTGTATCGAACGCATCGTGGGATAAGGGGTTGGAAATGGTAGTCGCCCGAAGCGCATCCGATGCTTGGACCATTCCGAGGCGGCCCTGAAGCCTCTTCCATCTAGCTGTTGGGTCCTTCTCGCCACATGCCTCGCCTCGCACCCCGATTTCTATGCGGTGAGGCTCCTCGGCCGCCTTGGAACTATCTGTGTATCGGACGCATCGCGGGATAAGGGGTTGTCACTGGTAGTCGCCCCAAGCGCGTCCGATGGTTGGACCATTCCGAGGCGGCCCTGAAGCCTCTTCCGTCTAGCCATTGGGTCCTTCTCGCCGCATCCCTCACCTCGCACCCCGATTGCTATGCGGTGAGGCTCCTCTGCTGCCTTGGAACTATCTGTGTATCGGACGCATCGCGGGATAAGGGGTTGTCACTGGTAGTCGCCCCAAGCGCGTCCGATGCTTGGACCATTCCGAGGCGGACCTAAAGCCTCTTCCGTCTAGCCATTGGGTCCTTCTCGCCGCATCCCTCGCCTCACACCCCGATTGCTATGCGGTGAGGCTCCTCGGCTGCCTTGGAACTATCTGTGTATCGGACGCATCGTGGGATAAGGGGTTGTCACTGGTAGTCGCCCTAAGCGCGTCCGATGCTTGGACCATTCCGAGGTGGACCTGAAGCCTCTTCCCTCTAGCCGTTGGGTCCTTCTCGCCGCATCCCTCGCCTCGCACCCCAATTTCTATGCGGTGAGGCTCCTCAGCCGCCTTGGAACTATCTGTGTATCGGACGCATCGCGGGATAAGGGGTTGTCACTGGTAGTCGCCCGAAGTGCGTCCGATGCTTGGACCATTCCGAGGCGGACCTAAAGCCTCTTCCCTCTAGCCGTTGGGGCTTTCTCACCGCATCCCTCACCTCGCACCACGATTGCTATGCGGTGAGGCTCCTCGGTGGCCTTGGAACTATCTGTGTATCGGATGCATCGCGGGATAAGGGGTTGTCATTGGTAGTCGCCCCAAGCGTGTCCGATGCTTGGACCATTCCGAGGCAGACCTGAAGCCTCTTCCCTCTAGCCGTTGGGGCTTTCTCACCGCATCCCTCGCCTCGCAACATGATTGCTATGCTGTGAGGCTCCTCGACTGCCTTGGAACTATCTGTCTATCGGATGCATCGCGGGATAAGGGGTTGGCACTGGTAGTCGCCCCAAGCACGTCTGATGCTTGGACCATTCCGAGGTGGCCTTGAAGCCTCTTCCGTTAGCTGTTGTGGCCATCTCGCCGCATCCCCCCCCTCGCACCCCGATTGCTATGCGGTGAGGCTCCTCGGCCGCCTTGGAACTATCTGTGTATCAGACACATCGCGGGATAAGGGGTTGGCACTGGTAGTCGCCCAATGCGCGTCCGATGCTTGGACTATTCCGAGGCGGCCTTGCAGCCTCTTCCGTCTAGCCTTTGGGGCCATCTCGCTGCATCCCCCACCTCGCACCATGATTGCTATGCGGTGAGGCTCCTCGGCCGCCTCGAAACTATCTGTGTATCGGACGCATCGCGGGATAAGGGGTTGTCACCTGTAGTCACCCCAAGCGCGTCCGATGCTTGGACTATTCCGAGGCGGCCCTGCAGCCTCTTCCATCTAGCCTTTGGGGCCATCTTGCCGCATCCCTCACCTCGCACCCTGATTGCTATGCGGTGAGGCTCCTCGGCCGCCTTGGAACTATCTTTGTATCGGACGCATCACGGGATAAGGGGTTCTCACTGGTAGTCACCCCAAGCGCATTGGGGCCATCTCGCCGCATCCCCCACCTCGCACCCCGATTGCTATGCGGTGAGGCTCCTTGGCCACCTTGGAACTATCTTCGTATCAGACACATCGCGGGATAAGGGGTTGTCACTGGTAGTCGCCCCAAGTGGGTCCGATGCTTGGACTATTCCGAGGTGGCCCTGTAGCCTCTTCCGTCTAGCCGTTGGGGCCATCTCGCCGCATCCCCCACCTCGCACCCCGATTGCTATGCGGTGAGGCTCCTTGGCCACCTTGGAACTATCTTTGTATCGGATGCATCGCGGGATAAGGGGTTGTCACTGGTAGTCGCCCCAAGCGTGTCCGATGCTTGGACTATTCCGAGGCGGCCCTGCAGCCTCTTCCGTCTAGCCGTTGGGGCCATCTCGCCGCATCCCCCACCTCGCACCCTGATTGCTATGCGGTGAGGCTCCTCGGCCGCCTTGGAACTATCTTCGTATCGGACGCATCGCGGGATAAGGGGTTGTCACTGGTAGTCACCCCAAGTGCGTCCGATGCTTGGAACATTCTGAGGCGGCCCTGAAGCCTCTTCCGTCTAGCCGTTGGAGCCTTCTCGACGCATCCCTCGCCTCGCACCCCCGATTGCTATGCGGTGAGGCTCCTCGGCCGCCTTGGAACCATCTTTGTATCAGACGCATCACAGGATAAGGGGTTGGCACTGGTAGTCCCCTTAAGCGCATCCGATGCTTGGACCATTCCGAGGCGGCCCTGAAGCCTCTTCTGTCTAGCCGTTGGGGCCTTCTCGCCCCATCCCTCGCCTCGCACCCTGATTGCTATGTTGTGAGGCTCCTCGGCCGCCTTGGAATCATCTGTGTATCGGACGCATCGCGGGAT
>NC_081406.1:431224654-431244654 GCF_030272615.1 Cryptomeria japonica
CGCTCCCACCCTGGCGCGCGCGAAGTTGGAAGTTGGGTTAATTGCCCGGGCGCGCACCTTGGTGCGCACACCTTGGCTGGGCTGCGCACCAGGGCGGGCTCAAGATGGCACCAGCATTCCCTTTTTTTCACTATCTTTCAAAATGGAAATTTTAAAATCTCATTTTTTTTTGCCTTTTATGGAAATTAGTGAAGGCATCGCATCAAACGTGCGCACCGCGCTGCCCACCTTGGTGTGCTCCGAGGTGCCCACCACGGTGCGCAATGTTGGTGCGAACCCGGGAGCGCCCCGATGTGTGCTCCAAGGTGCGGCGTGCACGAAGTCGGAGCCCGGTTTGCCCCGGGTGCGCACCTCGCGTGCACCTTCGCCGAGGTAGGCACCTCGGCTGGGTTGCGCGCCCTGGTGGGCACCATGGCGCGCACCAAGGAGCGCTCCGAAGTGTGCTCCAACGTGCGGCGTGCACGAAGTCGGAGCCCGGTTTGCCCAGGGTGCGCCCTGGTGGGCACCATGGTGCAAACCAAGGAGCGCTCCGAAGTGTGCTCCAAGGTGCGGCGTGCACGAAGTCGGAGCCCGGTTTGCCCCGTGTGCCCACCTCGCGTGCACCTTCGCCGCGGTGGGCACCATGGTGTGCACCATGGCGTGCACGAAGTCGGAGCCCGGTTTGCCCCAGGTGCGTACCTCGCGTGCACCTTCGCCGGGGTGGGCACCTCGGCTGGGTTGCGCGCCCTGGTGGGCACCATGGTGCGCACCAAGGAGCGCTCCGAAGTGTGCTCCAAGGTGCGGCGTGCATGAAGTCGGAGCCCGGTTTGCCCCGGGTGCGCAGCTCGCGTGCACCTTCACCGCGGTGGGCACCTTGGCTGGGTTGGGCACCATTGAGCGCTCCGAAGTGTGCTCCAAGGTGCGCAGCATGGCATGCACGAAGTCAGAGCCCGGTTTGCCCCGGGTGCGCACCTCGCGTGCCCCTTCGCCAGGGTGGGCACCTCGGTGCGCACACCTTCTCAATGTTTTTTTGCCTTTTCTGGAAATTGGTGAAGGCAGCGCATCAAAGGTGCGCACCTCGGTGTGCTCCGAGGTGCGCACGAAGTCGAAAGTCAGGTTAATTGCATTGTTTTCCCCGAGTGCGCTCCGAGGTGCGCAACATCGGTGCGCACCAAGGAGGGCTCCGAAGTGTGCTCCAAGGTGCACACGATGGCGTGCACCTTTGGTGCGCACGATTCGGAGCTCGGTTTGCCCGGGGTGCGCACACCTTGGCTGGGTTGCGCACCTTTTGTGCGCTCCGAGGTGTGCACGAAGTCGGAGCTCAGTTTGCCCTGGGTGCGCACCTTCGCCAGGGTGCGCACCTTTATGCGCACACCTTGGCTGGGCTGCGCACCTTGGTGGGCGCCATGGTGCGCACCTTTCGTGCGCTCCAAGCTGCGCATGAAGTCGAAGCTCGGTTTGCCCCGGGTGCGCACCTTGGTGGGCGCCATGGTGCACTCCGAGGTGCCCAAGATTGGTGTGGACCAAGGAGCGCTCCGAAGTGCGCTCCAAGGTGCGTAGTTGCGCGCGAAGTCGAAAGTTGGGTTAATTGTCCAGTTTGCCTCGGGTGCGCACCTTGCGTGCACCTTCGCCAGGGTGGGCGCCTTGGTGCACACACCTTGGCTGGGCTGCGCACCCGGGCGCGCACACCTTGGCACCCGCGTTTCCTTCATTTTAAAATTTTTTTTTTACAATCTCTCAAGTGGGAAATTCTATAATCTCAACTTTTTTTGCCTTTTCAGGAAACTTTTGAATGGAGCGCATCATTGGTGCGCTCCGAAGTGTGCTCCAAGGTGCGCACCTCTGGTGCGCTCCAAAGCTCTCTCCAGCTGCGTGCACCTGCCCCGGGCGCGCACCCGGCCCCGTCCAGCTTCGCTCACCTGTCCCGGGCGTCTGGTGCGGAACCTTAGATTAAGAAACATCACCATGCACCTTGGCCAACGTGCGCGCACTGGTCGAGGTGCACACCGATTTCACCTGGGTGCGCGCGTAGCACCTCAGGCGCACCGGGGTGCGCGCACAACGCCCGGGTTGCACCGTGGCCTGTGTGCTCGGGGTGCCTCGGGTGCGCGCTCGGTGTCGCCCCCCGCGCGCGCGGTAGTGCGGGCAATGCACCCCGGCCCGACCCGGCCCCGACGAGAACGCAAACGGGCAAAAGGTTAATTCAAATAGCATTGCGACGCCCGGCGAAAAACTAAAAAAGGGTGCAACACCGGGACTTCCCGGGAGGTCACCCATCCCAGTACTACTTCGGCCCAAGCGCGCTTAACTGCGGAGTTCTGATGGGATCCGGTGCACTAACGCTTGTATGATCGCACCCGTTATGAGCTTGTCGCAGTGTGTACTTAGCAAACCGCGACCCACGTGCAAATCCACCCCGGCCACCCACCCCCGTCGAGGTGCACACCCTCCCTCGCCAAGTGCGCCCCGTTCGCCAAGTGTGAGCCCTGCCCGAGTGCGCGCAATGTCCCGTCTACAACGCGGTGCCCACACACCACCTCGGGCGCAACGACCTGCGCTCACATGTGGGCCGAGTGCACCTTGGTGCATGTTTGGGGCGCCTCGGGTGCACGCTCGATCTTGCCCCAGTGCACCAAGGCGCTCGGTTTGCCCCGGGTGCGCACTTGGTGCAAGGTGGGCACCCAAAATAGGGATCAAGCACCAAAAACAAGTTTCGGGATGCAAAATGGGACCTAAGGACCACAAATGCGTTCCAAGACCCATGATGGGTCCACGAGAACAAAAATGTGTTCCGAGACTTAATAAACAAATATTGGGTTTTAGGAGAAGAAACATGCTCTGATGCCCAAAATGAGAATCGACCCCGAAAAGGCCACAGGCCAAAAGTGGGATGCGAGACCAAAAAAAATGGGACCCGAGGACCAAAATTAGGTTCCCAGGTCGAAGACAGGGCAACCGGACAAGAAACGACCTCGACACCCACCCACTCACCCAACTCGACACCCATGGGATGCCGACCCACCCGGGCTTCCACCTAGCACACCTTGGCACCCACCCACCCTGGCACCCAACCTCACACCCAACTTAGCACCTTTGAACCCACATTGGCACTCACCCTGACCCTGGCACCTTGGAACCCACATTGGCACTCACCTTGACCCTGGCACCCACCTTTGCACTCACCTTGGGACCCACCCTGGCTCCCACCTCGACACCCACCCAGACACCCACCTTGGATCCTTGGCACCCACCCCGACACCCACCTTGGCACGCAACTTGGCTACTTGCCACCCACCCCGTGACCCACCTTGGCCAGGGTGGGTGCACACCCACCCTGGTGCCCACCATGGCACCCACCCATCCTAGCACCCAGCCTGTGACCGGCCTTGGAACCCAACCTCGCACCCGTCTTGGCCAGTGTGGGTGCGCACCCATCCTGGCACCCACATTGTGACACACCCTGTGACCCACGCACCCTAGCACCCACGTTGGCACCCACCTTGGAACCTAACTTAGCAACTTGGCACCCACCCCGTGACCCACCTTGGCATCCACCATAGCAGTAGCCCACTTGGCACCCACCTTGGAACCCAACTTGGCACCCACCTCGGCACCCACCTTGCCACTCACCCTAGCATCGACCCATCCTAGCACCCACCCTGGCACCTTTGCACCCTAGCACTCACCCATCGTAGCACCTAACCTGTGACCCACCTCGACACTCACCCTCGCACCCACCTTGGAACCCAACCTAGCACCCACCCACCCTGACACCCACCCTAGCACCTACCCTCCCTTGCACCCACCCTGTGACCCATCTTGGCACCCACCCATCCTACCACTTAACCTATCACCCACCTTCTCACCCACCTTGGCATCCACCTTAGCACCCACCCACACTGGCACCTTGGCACCCACCTCGGGCAAGGTGGGTGCACACCCACCTTGGCACCCAATTTAGAACCCACCGAGCATGTTACCCACCTTGGCACCCACATTGCATCCCACCCTAGCACCCACCCTATGACCCACATTGGCATCCACACCCTAGCACCCAGGCACCTCGACACCCGCCTTGACACCCACCCTAGCACTGAACCTGTGACCCACCTTGGAACTCACCCTAGAACCCACCCACCCTGTGAACCACCTTGGCATCCACCTTAGCACCCACCCACCTTGGCACCCACTCTAGCACTCACCCATCCTAACACCCAACTTGTTACCCACCTTGGCACCCGCCCTCGCGTCCACCTTGAAACCCACACTAGCACCCACCCTAGCACCCACCCACGCAGGAGCCCACCTTGGCACCCAACCCAACACCCACGCATCCTGGCACCCAACTTGTGACCCACCTTGGAACCCACCCTAGTACCCACCTCTGAACCCACTATATCACCAACCCACCTTCGCACCCACCCTATGACACTCTTTGGAATCCACCCTAGCATGCACCCACCCTGGCACCCACCATGGAGCGCACCCTAGCACCCACCCACCTCGGCACACACCTCAACACCCACCTTGGTGTGCGCACTGCGCCAACCTCTCAAAGACCCTATGTGGTGCGCTCCAAAGTGTACACCTTTGGTGCGCTCCAAGGTGCGCACCTTTGGTGCACACCGAGGTGCACACCAAAGTGTGCACCGAGGTGAGCACCAAAGTGCACTCCAAGGTGCACACCAAGGCGCGCACCTTTTGTGCGGTCAATGCAAACAAATTCGGAAGTTGGGGTCGATGTCCTAATCGCTGTTGCAGACTACACGTATGAGAATCGGACAAATAGCTTTATATAGGGGAGGTGTTGTGTTTGATGGGTCGACTCCCCTGGTTGTGTGCACTGCACCAACTTCAAAGACCCTGTCTTGTTTAAGAAGTCGAAAGTTGGGGTGGATGTCCTAATCATTGCTGCAGACTACGCATGTATGAGAATTAGACAAATAGCTTATATTGGGGAGGTGTTGCGTTCGGTGGGTTGACTCCCCTGGTTGTGCGCACTGCGCCAACCTCAAAGACCCCGCATTGCAGAAGAAGTCGGAAGTCGGATTTTGGTGAGCACCAAGGTGTGCACCTTTGGTGCGGTCAACGCAGACAAATTCAGAAGTTGGGGTCGATGTCCTAATCGTTGTTGCAGGCTACACATGTATGAGAATCAGACAAATAGCTTATATAGGGGAGGTGTTGGGTTTGATGGGTCAACTCCCTTGGTTGTGCGCATTACGCCAACCTCAAAGACCTTGTTTTCGTTAAGAAGTCAAAAGTTGGGGTCAATGTCCTAATGGCTCCTGCAGGCTACACATGTATGAGAATCGGACAAATAGCTTATATAGGGGAGGTGTTGGGTTTGATGGGTCGACTCCCCTAGTTGTGCGCATTACGTCAACCTCAAAGACCTTGTTTTCGTTAAGAAGTCAAAAGTTGGGGTCGATGTCCTAATTGCTCCTGTAGACTACACATGTATGAGAATCAGACAAATAGCTTATATAAGGGAGGTGTTGGGTTTGATGGGTTGACTCCCCTAGTTGTTCGCATTACACCAACCTCAAAGACCTTGTTTTCGTTTAGAAGCCGAAAGTTGGGGTCGATGTCCTAATTGCTCCTCAAGGCTACGCATGTATGAGAATCAGACAAATAGCTTATGTAAGGGGCTGCTGTCTCAGGGAGATCAGTAGGCTTCTGGGGTTGTAAGTCCCTTGTTATTCTCAACAGGTGGAAGTTGTGGTGATTGACAGAAGGTTAATGCCAAGCTACAGTTGTGTGAGAATTGGACGAAAAACTTATATATGGGGGTCGGTTGAAAGAATAGCCGAGTGCCAGGAGTGCACCAAGGTGGTCTGCGGTAGACACCTCCTCCTAGGGGTGAAGAAGAGTAACCCTGCCCTCTAGTCTCAGGGAGATAGAGGTCCTACATGGACATTAGGGGTGAAGTAGAGTAACCCCGCCTTATCATTGGATGGTGAGGTTTACTGGTGGATGCATTCTCATGGTCCCTATCTCAGTGAAGCGGAGTAACTGAGCCAATGTTGGGGATGACTCCCGGGGAGTTGTCTATGACCCGAGGACTAGGGAAGTGGAGTACCTAGGCTCTTGCGAGAAGGATGATCGTGCAATGGATTGTCCCGGTTGGGGAAATGGAGTACCCAAGATCTTGTAAGGGGGATGGCCGTGCAATGGGCTATCTATATCGAAATGTTGGAGCTTGAGAGTTGGGCAAGCTATGTGGGTTGAGTTGCAGAGCTGGAAGTCCATGTGTCTTGTGGAACAAGTGGGGTGATGTGCCGGGCACGCACCTAAGTTACCTGAAGTGGGATTTGCATTGAGATCCGGGATCTCGAGGCCCTAGAGTGGGGGTCAAATGTGGCAGTAGGGACTGGGTTCTGAAAGTGTGCTCATGTGGAGCCGAGCCATGAGGCGAGTCCAAGAGGGTGACAAAGATGGATGAGTTGCATGACCGAAAAGTGGACATGGTCCATAGGCGAGTTGTTCTGGGAGCACAGCCGAGTTGAAGGAGAGTTCAGCGACCAAGGATATTGGATTGGATCATGGAGTGAAGAGCTTGGTGCCCAAGTAGGAGTGCAAGGTGTTTTGTCAGTCTGAGAGGCTTAGACTGAGTGTTTGCATGGAGCTGGTTATTGTGCATAGGATGTACAGGGAACCGGGTTCACCAGTGAAGCCATGTAGGCATAGGCCAGGGGCCCAAAACAATGTGACTTAGAGTCCTTGTTCAGGAAGGAGTTCTGAGTTGTGTACTGGGTAAGCCGTCGCAGGCTCGGGAGGGAGTCAGTGGTGCGCCAGGTTGAGTTCCGAAGGAGACAGGGTCTTCGTGGATCAGGAGTCTATATGAGAAGCTATCGCCAGGGGCGAGGTGCAGTGGTATCTGTGCTGGTGTTTCAAGAGTGGACGTTGATCTAGGGGCAGGAACTTGTAATTGGATGCTTGGGAAGTATTCAGGGTAGTGACCAACGACAGAGTTGGAATTGTTTGTAGATCGAGCCAGGGGCCGTCTCTTCATAACAATAAAGCTACCTATTGCCCTAGTGTTGTGTTCATTGTGTGGAGATGGACAAACAGGAAGCTAGCTCAGGGAGTCTAGTCGTCCCATGAGATATGTTTGGTGCTTGAGGGTTCAGAGGAGCCGAGGGAGGCCAACATGGGGTGCCAGTGCTGTGGGAGTACTGGGCATGCTCAGGGAGTGTGCAAAGTTGGAGCCGGAGGACTTAAGGAGTTCCGGATGGGTCAGTGTTAGTAGTCAGGGTCTTATGGGGGACTCAAGAAGACGAAGACATCGAGGAGACCTGTAAGCTTGTACCAGGGGTGCAAGGATGGTGCGACAAGACAGTGCTAGAGTAGAGTCGGGGACTTGAAGGGAGTGCTAGAAGCATCAGGATGAAGGAAACCCGTGAGAGGGTTGGCATGCACTTCTATTCCGCATGGGTGTGTGTTAATGTGGTCAGGTGGTGGACACTTGAAAAGGGTATGGCGTAGTCTGGAAACAAGAAAGGACTTGTCCGCAATGGAAGTCGTGAGTAAGGTTTGCCAGTGCCGCATGAGGTTTGACCTCCTTTGGAAGGAAAAAGCTTGTTTGGGCAGCAGGCCGGTCTAGCCCCGTGACAGCTTATATAGGGGAGGTGTTGGGTTTGATGGGTCGACTCCTCTGGTTGTGCGCATTGCGCCAACCTCAAAGACCCTGCATTGCGGATGAAGTCGAAAGTCAGAGTTTGGTGTGCTACAAGGTGTGGTCGAAGGTGCTCACCTAGGTGTGCACCTTTGGAGCACACGAAAAGTGCCCTCCAAAAGTGCACACCTTTGGAGAGCACAAAAGTGCCCTCCAAAAGTGCGCACCTTTGGAGCGCACAAAAGTGCCCTGCAAAAGTGCGCACCTTTGGAGCGCACAAAAGTGCGCACTTTTGGTGCGCACCAAGGCGCTGGTTCGGTCTTTGCAGGCGAGTTCGGAATTTGGGGTCGATGTCCTGAGTAGAGGTGCAAACTACACAGGTGTGGGAATCGGACAAATAGCTTATATAGGGGAGGTGTATGCTTCGATGGGTTGACTCCCCAGGTTGAGCGCACCGCGCCAACCTCAAAGACCCTACGGTATGGATGAAGTCGGAAGTTGGGTCCGATGACCGATTCGATTAGTAGGTATGCTCATGAGGTCGGAATTTGGGTTCGATGACCTGCCATGTGCAGGAAGGCGAATGTTGGCACTGTGCGTTGCAAGGTGCACACCAAGGCACTGGTGCGGTCTTTTTAGGCGCTGTGTGTGTGCTTGTGCCATTTCCTTGGCGGTATTAACGAGATATTAAAGAGCGGAGTGAGCGCCTCGCCCAGCTATGTTTGGGGCTCTCACTCCCTTACCCGGTGTGCGACCGCTTTGCACGTAGGTTGCAGAGCATTGCGACTCTTTCGATGTTTGGCGGTTGTCTTCCAGTGATGCGTTGGTCCCGAAGTGCACGTTACTAGCATTTCTGCCATTGTTCTCGATCTTTGGCACGTTCCTTCGTTGCAATTGGATATATATCTTCATTTATACGCGCAGGCTTCTCCCGCCTATTCAGCGCTATCCCACTCTCAGCACTCTCGTGGTCTCCTTGGCTTCTCTCTCCCATGAGCGAGCTCTCTTCTCGAGTCTTTTCCATGTCCCATGGAGGTTGCCTTTCGAAATTCGGGCACACAAACGTGACTGGATAAGAGCAGAATTGCCTATGAGGAGAAGCTCACCTTAGGGAGCAGCAATGCTGAGTGTTTCGACAGAGGGTAGAGGGGGCGTTGTTTGGGCGGTTGCACCAAAGAGTGCTACGGTTGCACTGAAGGTTTCTTCTTCGTCTTCGACGAACTCTTGGAGGCAAAAAAGCTTGTTTACGAGGTCGAGGTGGGACTGTTCGTGCGAGTTGCGCCACCAAAAGTGCGTAGGGGGCATATACCTGGGAAATGGATGTCTCTGAGTGGCCTTACTCGGTCGCGTGCCGGAGCTCGGTTTGCCCCGGGTGCGCAACTTGGTGGGCGCCATGGTGCACTCCGAGGTGCCCAAGATTGGTGCGCACCAAGGAGCGCTCCGAAGTGCGCTCCAAGGTGCGCAGGTGCGCGTGAAGTCGAAAGTTGGGTTAATTTTCCGGTTTGCCTCGGGTGCGCACCTTGCGTGCACCTTCACCAGGGTGGGCGCCTTGGTGCGCACACCTTGGCTGGGCTGCACACCCGGGGGCGCACACCTTGGCACCCGCGTTTCCTTCATTTTTCAATATTTTTTTGACAATCTCTCAAGTGGGAAATTCTATAATCTCAACTTTTTTTGCCTTTTCAGGAAACTTTTGAATGGAGCACATCATTGGTGCGCTCCAAAGTGTGCTCCAAGGTGTGCACCTCTGGTGCGCTCCAAAGCTCTCTCCAGCTGCGTGCACCTGCCCCGGGCGCACACCCGGCCCTGCCCAGCTTTGCTCACCTGTCCTGGGCGTCTGGTGCGGAACCTTAGAGTAAGAAACATCACCTTGCACCTTGGCCAACGTGCGCGACTCGACTGAGCGCGCACTGGCTAAGGTGCACACAGATTTCACATAGGTGCGCGTGCAACACCTCGGCCGCACTGGGGTCCGCGCACAACGCCCGGGTTGCACGGTGGCCTGTGTGCTCGGGGCGCCTCGGGTGCGCGCTCGGTGTCGCCCCCGCGCGCGCGGTAGTGCTGGCACCGCACCCCGGCCCGGCCCGGCCCCGACGAGAACGCAAACGGGCAAAAGGTTAATTCAAATAGCATTGCGACGCCTGGCGAAAAACTAAAAAAGGGTGCAACACCGAGACTTCCCGGGAGGTCACCCATCCCAGTACTACTCCGGCCCAAGCGCGCTTAACTGCGGAGTTCTGATGGGATCCGGTGCACTAATGCTGGTATGATCGCACCCATTATGAGCTTGTCGCAGTGTATACTTAGCAAATCGTGACCCACGTGCGAATCCACCCCGGCCACCCACCCCCATCGAGGTGCACAGCCTCCCTCGCCAAGTGCGCCCCATTCGCGAAGTGTGAGCCCTGCCCGGGTGCACGCACCTTGCTAGGGCGTCGGGTGTGCACCCGGCCCGGCCTACGTGCGTGCACCTGGACAGGGCGTCGTGTGCGCACCCAACCCGCCCAAGTGCGTGCAGTGTCCCGTCTGCAACGCGATGCCCACACACCACCTGGGGCGCAACGAACTGCGCTCACATGTGGGCCGAGTGCACCATGGTGCATGTTTGGGGCGCCTCGGGTTCACGCTCGATCTTGGCCCGGTGCACCAAGGCGCTCGGTTTGCCCCGGGTGCGCACTTGGTGCAAGGTGGGCACCCAAAATAGGGATCATGCAGTGTCCCGTCTGCAACGCGGTGCCCACACACCACCTCGGGCGCAACAACCTGCACTCACATGTGGGCCGAGTGCACCTTGGTGCATGTTCGGGGCGCCTCGGGTGCACACTCGATCTTGCCCCGGTGCACCAAGGCGCTCGGTTTGCCCCGGGTGCGCACTTGGTGCAAGGTGGGCACCGAAAATAGGGATCAAGCACCAAAAACAAGTTTCAGGATGCAAAATGGGACCCAAGGACCACAAATGCATTCCAAGACCCATGATGGGTCCACGAGAACAAAAATGTGTTCTGAGACTTAATAAACAAATATTGGGTTTTAGGAGAAGAAACATGCTCTGATGCCCAAAATGAGAATCGACCCCGAAAAGGCCACAGGCCAAAAATGGGATGCGAGACAAAAAAAAATGGGACCCGAGGACCAAAATTGGGTTCCCAGGTCGAAGACAGGGCAACCGGACAAGAAACGACCTCTAAGGCTCGAAATGAGTCCCGATGACTAAAACTTGACAAGAAGCACCCATCAGGCACTTAACTCGACACCCATGGGATGCCGACCCACCTGGGCTTCCACCTAGCACACCTTGGCACCCACCCACCTTGGCACCCACCCTCGCACCCAACTTAGCACCTTTGAACCCACATTGGCACTGACCCTGACCCTGGCACCTTGGAACCCACATTGGCACTCACCTTGACCCTAGCACCCACCTTTGCACTCACCTTGGGACCCACCCTGGCTCCCACCTCGGCACCCACCCAGACACCCACCTTGGTTCCTTGGCACCCACCTTGGATCCTTGGCACCCACCCTGACACCCACCTTGGCACGCAAATTGGCTACTTGCCACCCACCTTGGCTCCTTGACGCCCACCTCGACAACCACCCCGTGACCTACCCTGGCTAGGGTTGGTGCACACCCACCCTGGTGCCCACCTTGGCACCCACCCTATGACCCACCTTGGCACGCACCTTAGTACCCACCCCATGACCCACCCTACGACCCACCCCGTGACCCACCTTGGCCAGGGTGGGTGCACACCCACCCTAGTGCCCACCTTGGCACCCACCCATCCTAGCACCCAGCCTGTGACCGGCCTTGGAACCCACCCTTGCACCTGTCTTGGCTAGTGTGGGTGCGCACCCATCCTGGCACCCACGTTGTGACACACCCTGTGACCCACGCACCCTAGCACCCACCTTGGCACCCACCTTGGAATCCAACCTAGCAACTTGGCACCCACCCCGTGACCCACCTTGGCATCCACCATAGCAGTCGCCCACTTGGCACCCACCTTGGAACCCAACTTGGCACCCACCTCGGCACCCACCTTGACACTTGTGCACCCACCTTGCCACTCACCCTAGCATCGAGCACCCAATTTAGAACCCACCGAGCATGTTACCCACCTCGGCACCCAATTTAGAACCCACCGAGCATGTTACCCACCTTGGCACCCACATTGCAGCCCACCCTAGTACCCACCCTATGACCCACATTGGCATCCACACCCTAGCACCCAGGCACCTCGACACCCGCCTTGACACCCACCCTAGCACTAAACCTGTGACCCACCTTGGAACTCACCCTAGAACCCACCCACCCTATGAACCACCTTGGCATCCACCTTAGCACCCACCCACCTTGGCACCCACTCTAGCACTCACCCATCCTAACACCCAACTTGTTACCCACCTTGGCACCCGCCCTCGCGTCCACCTTGAAACCCACCCTAGCACCCACCGTAGCACCCACCCACCCAGGAGCCCACCTTGGCACCCAACCTAACACCCACGCATCCTGGCACCCAACCTATGACCCACCTTGGAACCCACCCTAGTACCCACCTTTGAACCCACTATATCACCAACCCACCTTGGCACCCACCCTATGACCCTCTTTGGAATCCACCCTAGCACGCACCCACCATGGAGCGCACCCTAGCACCCACCCACCTCGGCACGCACCTCAACACCCACCTTGGTGTGCGCACTACGCCAACCTCTCAAAGACCCTATGTGGTGCACTCCAAAGTGTACACCTTTGGTGCGCTCCAAGATGCACACCAAAGTGCACTCCAGGGTGCACACCAAGGCGTGAACCTTTGGTGCGGTCAATGCAAATGAATTCGAAAGTTGGGGTCGATGTCCTAATCGCTGCTGCAGACTACACGTATGAGAATCAAACAAATAGCTTTATATAGGGGAGGTGTTGCGTTTGATGGGTCGACTCCCCTGGTTGTGTGCACTGCACCAACTTCAAAGACCCTGTCTTGTTTAAGAAGTCGAAAGTTGGGGTGGATGTCCTAATCATTGCTGCAGACTACGCATGTATGAGAATCAGACAAATAGCTTATATAGGGGAGGTGTTGCGTTCGGTGGGTTCGGTGGGTTGACTCCCCTGGTTGTGCGCACTACGCCAACCTCAAAGACCCTGCATTGCGGAAGAAGTCGGAAGTCGGATTTTGGTGAGCACCAAGGTGTGCACCTTTGGTGTGGTCAACGCAGACGAATTCAGAAGTTGGGGTCGATGTCCTAATCATTGTTGCAGGCTACACATGTATGAGAATCAGACAAATAGCTTATATAGGGGAGGTGTTGGGTTTGATGGGTCAACTCCCTTGGTTGTGCGCATTACGCCAACCTCAAAGACCTTGTTTTCGTTAAGAAGTCAAAAGTTGGGGTCAATGTCCTAATGGCTCCTGCAGGCTACGCATGTATGAGAATCACACAAATAGCTTATATAGGGGAGGTGTTGGGTTTGATGGGTCAACTCCCCTGGTTGTGCGCATTACGTCAACCTCAAAGACCTTGTTTTCGTTAAGAAGTCAAAAGTTGGGGTCGATGTACTAATTGCTCCTGTAGACTACACATGTATGAGAATCAGACAAATAGCTTATATAGGGGAGGTGTTGGGTTTGATGGGTTGACTCCCCTAGTTGTTCGCATTACGCCAACCTCAAAGACCTTGTTTTCGTTTAGAAGCCGAAAGTTGGGGTCGATGTCCTAATTGCTCCTGCAGGCTATGCATGTATGAGAATCAGACAAATAGCTTATATAGGGGAGGTGTTGGGTTTGATGGGTCGACTCCCCTGGTTGTGCGCATTGCGCCAACCTCAAAGACCCTGCATTGTGGATTAAGTCGAAGGTCAGAGTTTGGTGTCCTACAAGGTGTGGTCTAAGGTGCTCACCTAGGTGTGCAATTGTGTGCACCTTTGGAGCGCACGAAAAGTGCCCTCCAAAAGTGTGCACCATTGGAGCGCACAAAAGTGCGCTCCAAAAGTGCGCACCTTTGGAGAGCACAAAAGTGCCCTCCAAAAGTGCGCACCTTTGGAGCGCACAAAAGTGCCCTACAAAAGTGCGCACCTTTGGTGCACACTTTGGTGCGCACCTTTGGTGCACACTTTGGTGCGCACCAAGGCGCTGATTCGGTCGTTGCAGGCGAGTTCGGAAGTTGGGGTCGATGTCCTGATTGGAGGTGCAAACTACACAGGTGTGGGAATCGGACAAATAGCTTATATAGGGGAGGTGTATGCTTCGATGGGTCGACTCCCCAGGTTGAGCACACCGCGCCAACCTCAAAGACCCTACGGTATGGATGAAGTCGGAAGTTGGGTCCAATGACTGATTGATTAGTAGGTATGCTCATGAGGTCGGAATTTGGGTCTGTTGACCTGCGATGTGCAGGAAGGCGAATGTTGGCACTGTGCGTTGCAAGGTGCGCACCAAGGCGCTGGTGTGGTCTTTTTAGTCGAGTTCGGAAGTTGGGGTCGATGTCCTGATTGGAGGTGCAAACTACACAGGTGTGGGAATCGGACAAATAGCTTATATAGGGGAGGTGTATACTTCGTTGGGTCGACTCCCCGGGTTGAGCGCACCGCGCCAACCTCAAAGACCCTATGGTATGGATGAAGTCGGAAGTTGGATCCGATGACCGATTCGATATGTAGGCATACTCGCGAGGTCGGAATTTGGGTCCGATGACCTGCCATGTGCAGGAAGGTGAATGTTGGCACTGTGCGTTGCAAGGTGCGCACCAAGGCGTTGGTTCGGTCGTTGCAGGCGAGTTCGGAAATTGGGGTCGATGTCCTGATCGGAGGTGCAAACTACACAGGTGTGGGAATCGGACAAATAGCTTATATAGGGGAGGTGTATGCTTCGATGGGTCGACTCCCTGGGTTGAGCGCACCGCGCCAACCTCAAAGACCCTACTGTATGGATAAAGTCGGAAGTTGGGTCTGATGACCGATTCGATTAGTAGGTATGCACATGAGGTCGGAATTTGGGTCCGATGACCTGCCATGTGCAGGAAGGCGAATGTTGGCACTATGCGTCGCAAGGTGCGCACCAAGGCGTTGGTGCCATCGTTGCAGTCAAGTTCGGAAGTTGGGGTCGATGTCCTGGTCGGAGGTGCAAACTACACAGTTGTGGGAATCAGACAAATAGCTTATATAGGGGAGGTGTATGCTTCGATGGGTCGACTCCCCGGGTTGAGCGCACCGCGCCAACCTCAAAGACCCTACGGTATGGATGAAGTTGGAAGTTGGGTCCGATGACCGATTCGATACGTAGGCATACTTGCGAGGTCGGAATTTGTGTCCGATGACCTGCCATTCACAGGAAGGCGGAATTTGGGTCCGATGACCGAGTTGATAGCGTGCCATGCGCAGAAAGGCAGAATTTCGGTCCGATGACCGACTTGATGTTGATGGCCCGCCATGTGTAGGAAGGCAGAATTTGGGTCCGATGACTGAGTTGATGGCGTGCCATGCGCAGAAAGGCGGAATAAAGGCGGAATTTGGGTCCAATGACCGAGTTGATGTTGATGGCCCGCCATGCGCAGGAACACGGAATTTGGGTCGGATGACCGTGTTGAAGGCGTGCCATGCGCAGAAAGGCGGAGTTTTGGTCCGATGACCGAGTTGATGTTGATGACCCGCCATGCGCAGGAAGGCAGAATTTGGGTCCGATGACCTGACATACGCATGGAGTCCGACTCGGGCGCCGATGTTCGATTTGATGACTTGCATTGTGGGTAAATTCGGAAGTTGTGGTCTTTGACCCGATTCGATGACTAGACTTCGGTTGTTTGAGAATCGGACAAATAACTTATATAGGGGAGGTATTGTTCTCGAGCATCCTCCCCCCGTGCCCGTTTATGTTGATTGATGCTGGTGCTCGATTGGTTGGAGCGCTCGGATGCGAAAATCTTGCACAAGGATTTATCGATTGTGATGGACACGGCAAGTCTCCTGATTGCTATGCAGGAGCTCATCGGGAATCTCTATGCAGCCTCGGTATGGACTTGACCTGCAGAATGGTTCAGCAATGGTAGTCGCTCCAACACGTCCTTGCAGTGGCCACAGAGGTGATTCGACTAGAGCTCCAGTCTAGCTTTTGGGTTGCTTGGTGGACTGGTATAGCCGCGATCGAGTTCCGGCCATGAACGTTTTAGATAGCTCTTGGGCTTTCTAGGACGGAAGTCGAAAGTTTGGACTGTTGTCCGATTTGATGACCATTCTTCGGATGTGTGAGAATCAGACAAATAACTTATATAGGGGACTGTGTTGTCTCACGCAGCCCCCTCCATGCCCCTCTATCTTGACCGATGTTGGTGCTTGAAAGGGTTGGGATCGCTCGGATTTATAAACGTGCACCACCATTTGTCGAGTGTGAGGGACGCGACAGGTCTCCTAAATGCTATGCGGGCGCTCTCTGAGAATATCTATCCGGCCTCGACATAGACTCATCTTGCTGAATGGTTTGGCACTGGTAGTCGATCCAACACGTCCTTGTTGTGGCCGCCTAGGCGATTCGATTCGAGCCCCCGTCTAGCTTTTGGGTTGCTTGGAAAATTTTGCCCTATCCGCAAGTGAGCTCGGTCCCTAAACGTTCGAGAAACCCAATTGCTATGCGCCGACTCTCTTTCTTGCGAGCCTCCATCTAGCTTTTGTTTCTCTATGGAACGGAAGTCGGAATCTGGGACCGTTGTTTGATTCGACGAGGCAGACTACGGTTGTGCGAGAATCCGACAAATAACTTATATAGGCGAGGTGTTGACTGGAGCATTCTCCCCCGTGCCCCTCTAACTCGACCAATGCTGGCGCTCGAACGGTGGTAGCGCTCGGATTTTCATTGAGTGCTAGCATTGGTCGATTTAGAGGGGCATGCGAGGTTCCCGAATGCTATGCGAGGGCTCTAACGGAAATGCCTATTGGTTTCGGTATGGATGCAATTGCGAGAGTGGTTCGGCAAAGGTAGTCGTTCTGATGCGTCCATGTCGTGGCCAAATCGATAATTCGATTTGAGCCCTCGTATAGCATTTGGGTCTCTCGATGTGATTTCGCATTCCAGTCCCTTTGGGCACTGCTTGAGCTGCATCCCGTGGGGTTCCCTTCCCAATAATCTGCCTCGCAACCCGATTGCTATGCGGTGAGGCTCCTCGGCCGCCTCGGAACTATCTATGTATCAGACGCATCGCAGGATAAGGGGTTGGCAATGGTAGTCACCCCAAGCATGTCCGATGCATGGACCATTCCGAGGTGGCCCTGAAGCCTCTTCCATCTAGCCGTTGGGTCCTTCTCACTGCATCCCTCGCCTCGCACCCCGATTGCTATGCGGTGAGGCTCCTCGGCCGCCTTGGAACTATCTGTGTATCGGACGCATTGCGGGATAAGGGGTTGTCACTGGTAGTCGCCCCAAGCGTGTCCGATGCTTGGACCATTCCGAGGCGGCCCTGAAGCCTCTTCCATCTAGCCGTTGGGTCTTTCTCGCCGCATCCCTCACCTCGCACCACGATTGCTATGCGGTGAGGCTCGTCGGCTGCCTTGGAACTATCTGTGTATCGGACGCATCGCGGGATAAGGGGTTGTCATTGGTAGTCACCCCTAGCGCGTCCGATGCTTGGACCATTCCGAGGCGGACCTGAAGCCACTTCCATCTAGCCGTTGGGGCTTTCTCGCCGCATCCCTCTCCTTGCACCTCGATTGCTATGCAGTGAGGGTCCTCGGCCACCTTGGAACTATCTATGTATCGGACGCATCGTGGGATAAGGGGTTGGCACTGGTAGTCACCCCAAGCATGTCCGATGCTTGGACCATTCCGAGGCAGCCCTGAAGCCTCTTCCGTCTAGCCGTTGGGGCCATCTCGCCGCATCCCCTGCCTCGCACCCTGATTGCTATGCGGTGAGGCTCCTCGGCCACCTTGGAACTATCTGTGTATCGGACGCATCGCGGGATAAGGGGTTGGCACTGGTAGTCGCCCAAAGCGCATCCGATGCTTGGACTATTCCGAGGCGGCCTTGCAGCCTCTTCCGTCTAGCCTTTGGGGCCATCTAGCTGCATCCCCCACCTTGCACCATGATTGCTATGCAGTGAGGCTCCTCGGCCACCTTGGAACTATCTATGTATCGGACGCATCGCGGGATAAGGGGTTGTCACTGGTAGTCGCCCCAAGCACGTCCGATGCTTGGACTATTCCGAGGTGGCCCTGCAACCTCTTCCATCTAGCCGTTGGGGCCATCTCGCTGCATCCCTCACCTCGCACCCCGATGGCTATGCGGTGAGGCTCCTCGGCCACCTCGGAACTATCTTCGTATCAGACGCATCGCGGGATAAGGGGTTGTCATTGGTAGTCGCCCCCAAGCACGTCCGATGCTTGGACTATTCGGAGGCGGCCCTGCAGCCTCTTCCATCTAGCCATTGGGGCCATCTCACTGCATCCCTCACCTCGCACCCCGATTGCTATGCGGTGAGGCTCCTCAGCCGCCTTGGAACTATCTTCGTATCGGATGCATCGCGGGATAAGGGGTTGTCACTGGTAGTCGCCCCAAGCGCGACTAATGCTTGGACTA
This sequence comes from Cryptomeria japonica, assembly GCF_030272615.1. NCBI lineage: Eukaryota > Viridiplantae > Streptophyta > Pinopsida > Cupressales > Cupressaceae > Cryptomeria > Cryptomeria japonica. Next base: position 431,242,816 of record NC_081406.1, read on the forward strand.
TTCCAAGGTGACCCTGCAGCCTCTTCTGTCTAGCCATTGGGGCCATCTCGCCGCATCCCCCGCCTCGCACCCCGATTGCTATGCGGTGAGGCTCCTCGGCCGCCTTGGAACTATCTTCATATCGGACGCATCGCGGGATAAGGGGTTGTCACAGGTAGTCGCCCCAAGCGCATCTAATGCTTGGACCATTCCAAGGCGCCCCTGAAGCCTCTTCCGTCTAGCCGTTGGAACCTTCTCGCCGCATCCCTCGCCTCGCACCCTCGATTGCTATGCGGTGAGGCTCCTCGACCGCCTTGGAACTATCTTCGTATTGGACGCATCACGGGATAAGGGGTTGTCACTGGTAGTCACCCCAAGGGCATCTGATGCTTGGACCATTCTGAGGTGGCCCTGAAGCCTCTTTCATCTAGCCGTTGGAGCCTTCTAACCGCATCCCTCACCTCGCACCCCCAATTGCTATGCGGTGAGGCTCCTCGGCCGCCTTGGAACCATCTTTGTATCGGACGCATCGCGGGATAAGGGGTTGGCACTGGTAGTCGCCCCAAGCGCGTCCGATGCTTGGACCATTCTGAGGCGGCCCTGAAGCCTCTTCCGTCTAGCCGTTGGGTCCTTCTCGCCCCATCCCTCGCCTCGCACCCCCGATTGCTATGCGGTGAGGCTCCTCGACCGCCTTGGAACCATCTTTGTATCGAACGCATCACAGGATAAGGGGTTGGCACTGGTAGTCGCCCCAAGCGCGTCCGATGCTTGGACCATTCCAAGGCGGCCCTGAAGCCTCTTCCATCTAGCCGTTGGGGCCTTCTCACCCCATCCCTTGCCTCGCACCCTGATTGCTATGCAGTGAGGCTCCTCGGCCGCCTTGGAATCATCTGTGTATCGGATGCATCACGGGATAAGGGGTTGGCACTGGTAGTCGCCCCAAGCGCGTCCGATGCTGGGACCATTCTGAGGCGGCCCTGAAGCCTCTTCCATCTATCCGTTGGGGATTTCTCATCCCATCCCTCACCTCGCACCCCGATTGATATGCAGTGAGGCTCCTCGACCGCCTCGGAACTATCTGTGTATCAGACGCATCGTGGGATAAGGGGTTGGCACTGGTAGTTGCCCCAAGCATGTCCGATGCTCAGACCATTCCGAGGCGGCCCTGAAGCCTCTTCTGTCTAGCCGTTGGGGCCTTCTCATCCCATCCCTCGCCTCGCACCCCGATTGCTATGCGGTGAGGCTCCTCGGCCGCCTCGGAACTATCTGTGTATCGGACGCATCGCGGGATAAGGGGTTGGCACTGGTAGTTGCCCCAAGCGCGTCTGATGCTTGGACCATTCCGAGGCGGCCCTGCAGCCTCTTCCGTCTAGCTATTCGGGACTTCTCGCCGCATCCATCGCCTCACACCCCGATTTCTATGCGGTGAGGCTCCTCGGCCACCTCAGAACTATCTCTATGTTGGACACATTACGGGATAAGGGGTTGGCACTGGTAGTCACCCCAATCGCGTCCGATGCTTGGACCATTCCAAGGTGGCCCTGCAGCCTCTTCCCTCGGATGGTAACCTCCTCGGACGCCTTGGAACATTCTCTTTGTCGGACGCGTCGCGGGATAAGGGGTTGGCACTGGTAGTCGCCCCAAGCGCGCCCGATGCATATACCGCTCTGAGTTGACCTTGCTTGCAGCCTCTCACATGCATAGACCTCTCTGAGTCGACCCTGCAGCCTCTCACATTTAGCCTTTGGAATCTCGCCTCACAACATGATTGCTATCCTTGTTGCATCCCTTGCCTCGAGCCCTGATTGTTTTCTTGGTTGCATCCCTCCTCTCCTCACAGCCCGGTTGTCATTACTGCTG
>NC_081406.1:431254654-431264654 GCF_030272615.1 Cryptomeria japonica
GTGCGCACAAGGGAGTGCTCTGAAGTGTGCTCCAAGGTGCGGCGTGCACGAAGTCGGAGCCCGGTTTGCCCCAGGTGCGCACCTCCGCCAGGGTGGGTACCTTGGTGCATACACCTTGCCTGGGCTGCGCACCAGGGCGGGCTCAAGATGGCACCCGCGTTCCATTTTTTTAACTATCTTTCAAAACGGAAATTTTAAAATCTAGTTTTTTTTTGCCTTTTTTGGAAATTAGTGAAGGCAGCACATCAAAGGTGCGCACCTCGCTACCCACCACGGTGTGCACCTGGGAACACTACGAAGTGTGCTCCAAGTTGCGGCGTGCACGTTGTCGGAGCCCGGTTTGCCCTGGGTGCGCACCTCGCCTGCACCTTGGCTGGGTTTGACCCGGGTGCGCTCCGAAGCGGGGTTACTGGAGTGCCCCCTCTTTTTTTGTCAGAGCGTTTGGTGCGGTTTCTCGCATTGGCTTGGGTGTTGGGTTGGGTGCCAAGGTGGGCTCCTGCGTGGGTGGGTTTCAAGGTGGACGCGAGGGCGGGTGCCAAGGTGGGTAACAAGTTGGGTGTTAGGATGGGTGAGTGCTAGAGTGGGTGCCAAGGTGGGTGGGTGCTAAGGTGGATGCCAAGGTGAACGGCGGGAGTAACTATGACTCTCTTAAGGTAGCCAAATGCCTCGTCATCTAATTAGTGACGCGCATGAATGGATTAACAAGATTCCCACTGTCCCTATCTACTATCTAGCGAAACCACAGCCAAGGGAACGGGCTTGGCGGAATCAGCGGGGAAAGAAGACCCTGTTGAGCTTGACTCTAGTCCGACTTTGTGAAATGACTTGAGAGGTGTAGAATAAGTGGGAGCCGTTTTGGCGCAAGTGAAATACCACTACTTTTAACATTATTTTACTTATTCCGTGAGGCGGAGACGGGGCAATGCCCCTGTTTTTGGCCTTAAGGTGCGTCTAGGCGTGCCGATCCGGGCAGAAGACATTGTCAGGTGGGGAGTTTGGCTGGGGCGGCACATCTGTTAAAAGATAACGCAGGTGTCCTAAGATGAGCTCAACGAGAACAGAAATCTCGTGTGGAACAAAAGGGCCCCCGCATTTTTTTCGTCCAAGTGCTGGACGGGGCTCCGAAGAGGGGTTTCTCATCCGGGGGCCGAGCTGGGCAAAACCCTTGGGCCGCATTTTTTTCGTCCAAGTGCTGGGCGGGGCTCCAAAGAGGGGTTTCTCATCCAGGGGCCAAGATGGGGCAACCTCCCAGGCCCGATTGTTGGGTGCACTCCCACCCTGGCGCACGCGAAGTCAGAAGTTGGGTTAATTGCCCGAGCGCGCACCTTCGCCAGGGTGCGCACCTTGGTGCGCACACCTTGGCTGGGCTGCGCACTAGAGTGCTCCAAGGTGCGACGTGCATGAAGTCGGAGCCCGGTTTGCCCCGAGTGCGCACCTCGCGTGCACCTTCGCCGAGGTGGGCACCTTGGTGCGCACACCTTGGCTGGGTTGCGCGCCCTGGTGGGCACCATGGTGCGCACCAAGGAGCGCTCCGATGTGTGCTCCAAGGTGCGGCATGCACGAAGTCGGAGCCCGGTTTGCCCCGGGTGCGCACCTCGCGTGCACCTTCGTCGTGGTGGGCACCTTGGTGCGCACACCTTGGCTGGGTTGCGCACCCTGGTGGGCACCATGGTACGCACCAAGGAGTGCTCTAAAGTGTGCTCCAAGTTGCGGCGTGCATGAAGTCGGAGCCCGGTTTGCCCCGGGTGCGCACCTCGCATGCACCTTCGCCGCGGTGGGCACCATGGTGCGCACCATGGCGTGCACGAAGTCAGAGCCCGGTTTGCCCCGGGTGGGCACCTCGCATGCACCTTCGCCGGGGTGGGCACCTCGGCTGGGTTGCGTGCCCTGGTGGGCACCATGGTGCGCACCAAGGAGCGCTTTGAAGTGTGCTCCAAGGTGCGGCGTGCACGAATTCGGAGCCCGGTTTTCCTCGAGTGCGCACCTCACGTGCACCTTCGCCGCGGTGGGAACCATGGCGTGCACGAAGTCGGAGCCTGGTTTGCCCCGGGTGCGCACCTCGCATGCACCTTCGATTGGGTGGGCACGTCGGCTGGGTTGCGCGCCCTGGTGGGCACCATGGTGCGCACCAAGGAGCGCTCTGAAGTGTGCTCCAAGGTGCGGCGTGCACGAAGTCAGAGCCCGGTTTGCCCCGGGTGCGCACCTCGCGTGCACCTTCGCCGCAGTGGGCACCTTGGCTGGGTTGGGCACCATTGAGCGCTCCGAAGTGTGCTCCAAGGTGCGCACCATGGCCCTCCAAGGTGCGCTTCTCGGTGTGCTTCGAGGTGCGAACCCAAGAGTGCTTCGAGGTGCGCACGAAGTCAAAAGTTGGGTTAATTGCCTTGTTTTCCCTGGGTGCGCTCCGAGGTGCGCAACATCGGTGCGCACCAAGGAGGGCTCCGAAGTTTGCTCCAAGGTGCGCACGATTTATAGCTCGGTTTGCCCGGGGTGCGCACACCTTGGCTGGGCTGCGCACCTTGGTGGGCGCCATGGTGCGCTTCGAGGTTCACACCTTTTGTGTGCTCCAAGGTGCGCACGAAGTCGGAGCTCGGTTTGCCCCGGGTGCGCACCTTGGTGGGCGCCATGGTGCACTCCAAGGTGCCTAAGATTGGTGCGCACCAAGGAGCGCTCCGAAGTGCGCTCCAAGGTGCGTAGGTGCACGGGAAGTCGAAAGTTGGGTTAATTGTCCGGTTTGCCTCGGGTGCACACCTTGCGTGCACCTTTTCCAGGGTGGGCGCCTTGGTGCGCACACATTGGATGGGCTGCGCACCCGGGCGCGCACACCTTGGCTCCCGTGTTTCCTTCATTTTTCAATTTTTTTTTTACAATCTCTCAAGTGGGAAATTCTATAATCTCAACTTTTTTTGCCTTTTCAGGAAACTTTTGAATGGAGCGCATCATTGGTGCGCTCCAAAGTGTCCTCCAAGGTGCGCACCTCTGATGCGCTCCAAAGCTCTCTCCAGCTGCGTGCACCTGCCCCGGGTGTGCACCTAGCCCCGCCCAGCTTCGCTCACCTATCCCGGGCGTCTGATGCGGAACCTTAGACTAAGAAACATCACCGTGCACCTTGGCCAACGTGCGCGACTCGACCGTGCGCGCACTGGCCGAGGTGCACACCGATTTCACCTGGGTGCGCGCCCAGCACCTCGGGCGCACCAGGGTGGGTGCACAACGCCTGGGTTGCACCGTGGCTTGTGTGCTTGGGGCGCCTCGGGTGCGCGCTCGGTGTCGCCCCCGCGCGTGCGGTAGTGCGGGCACTGCACCCTGGCCCGGCCTGGCCCTGACGAGAACGCAAATGGGCAAAAGGTTAATTCAAATAGCATTGCGACGCCCGACGAAAAACTAAAAAAGGGTGCAACACTGGGACTTCTCGGGAGGTCACCCATCCTAGTACTACTCCGGCCCAAGCACGCTTAACTACGGAGTTATGATGGGATCCGGTACACTAACACTGGTATGATCGCACCCGTTATGAGCTTGTTGTAGTGTGTACTTAGCAAACTGCAACCCACGTGCGAATCCACCCCTGCCACCCACCCCCGTCGAGGTGCACACCCTCCCTCACCAAGTGTTCCCCGTTCGCCAAGTGTGAGCCCTGCCCGGGTGTGCGCACCTTGCTAGGGCGTCGGGTGTGCACCCGGCCCGGCCTACATGCATGCACCCGGACGGGGCGTCGTGTGCGCACCTGACCCGCCCAAGTGCATGCAGTGTCCCGTCTACAACGCGGTGCCCACACACCACCTCAGGCACAATGACCTGCACTCACATGTGGGCCGAGTGCACCTTGGTTCATGTTCGGGGTGCCTCGGGTGTACGCTCGATCTTGCCCCGGTGCACCAAGGCGCTCGGTTTGCCCCGGGTGCGCACTTGGTGCAAGGTGGGCACCCAAAATAGGGATCAAGCACCAAAAACAAGTTTCGGGATGCAAAATGGGACCCAAGGACCACAAATGCATTCCAAGATCCATGATGGGTCCACGAGAACAAAAATGTGTTCCAAGACTTAATAAACAAATATTGGGTTTTAGGAGAAGAAACATGCTTTGATGCCCAAAACGAGAATCGACCCTGAAAAGGCCACAGGCCAAAAGTGCGATGCGAGACCAAAAAAAATGGGACCCGAGGACCAAAATTGGGTTTCCAGGTCGAAGACAGGGCAACCGGACAAGAAACGACCTCTAAGGCTCAAAATGACCGATTGGAAGTTGGATGAAGTTGGAAGTTGGGTCCGATTACCGATTGGAAGTTGTGTGCATTACGCCAACCTCAAAGACCTTGTTTTCGTTAAGAAGTCAAAAGTTGGGGTCAATGTCCTAATGGCTCCTGCAGGCTACGCATGTATGAGAATCAGACAAATAGCTTATATAGGGGAGGTGTTGGGTTTGATGGGTCGACTCCCCTGGTTGTGCACATTACGTCAACCTCAAAGACCTTGTTTTCATTAAGAAGTCAAAAGTTGGGGTCGATGTCCTAATTGCTCCTGTAGACTACACATGTATGAGAATCAGACAAATAGATTATATAGGGGAGGTGTTGGGTTTGATGGGTTGACTCCCCTAGTTGTTCGCATTACGCCAACCTCAAAGACCTTGTTTTTGTTTAGAAGCCGAAAGTTGGGGTCGATGTCCTAATTGCTCCTGCAGGCTATGCATGTATGAGAATTAGACAAATAGCTTATATAGGGGAGGTGTTGGGTTTGATGGGTCGACTCCCCTGGTTGTGCGCATTGCACCAACCTCAAAGACCCTGCATTGCGGATGAAGTCGAAAGTCAGAGTTTGGTGTGCTACAAGGTGTGGTCGAAGGTGCTCACCTAGGTGTGCACCTTTGGAGCGCATGAAAAGTGCCCTCCAAAAGTGTGCACCTTTGGAGCGCACAAAAGTGCCCTCCAAAAGTGCGCACCTTTGGAGCGCACAAAAGTGCCCTCCAAAAGTATGCACCTTTGGTGCGCACCAAGGCACTGGTTCGGTCGTTGCAAGCGAGTTCGGAAGATGGGGTCGATGTCCTGATCGGAGGTGCAAACTACACAGGTGTGGGAATCGGACAAATAGCTTATATAGGGGAGAGGTGTATACTTCGATGGGTCGACTCCCCAGGTTGAGCGCACCACGCCAACCTCAAAGACCCTACGGTATGGATGAAGTTGGAAGTTGGGTCCGATGACCGATTTGATTAGTAGGTATTCTCATGAGGTCAGAATTCGGGTCTGATGACCTGCGATGTGCAGGAAGGCGAATGTTGGCACTGTGCGTTGCAAGGTGCGCACCAAGGCGCTGGTGCGGTCTTTTTAGTCAAGTTCGGAAGTTGGGGTCGATGTTCTGAACGGAGGTGCAAACTACACAGGTGTGGGAATCTAGAAAAATAGCTTATATAGGGGAGGTGTATGCTTCGTTGGGTCGACTCCCCGGGTTGAGCGCACCACGCCAACCTCAAAGACCCTACGGTATGGATGAAGTCGGAAGTTGGGTCCAATGACCGATTCGATATGTAGGCATACTCGCGAGGTTGAAATTTGGGTCCGATGACCTGCCATGTGCAGGAAGGTGAATGTTGGCACTGTGCGTTACAAGGTGCGCACCAAGGCACTGGTTCGGTCGTTGCAGGCGAGTTCGGAAGTTGGGGTTGATGTCCTGATCGAAGGTGCAAACTACACAGGTGTGGGAATCAGACAAATAGCTTATATAGGGGAGGTGTATGCTTTGATGGGTCGACTCCCCGGGTTGAGCGCACCGCGCAACCTCAAAGACCCTACTATATGGATAAAGTCAGAAGTTGGGTCTGATGACCGATTCGATTAGTAGGTATGCACATGAGGTCGGAATTTGGGTCCGATGACCTGCCATGTGCAGGAAGGCGAATGTTGGCACTGTGCGTCGCAAGGTGCATACCAAGGCACTGGTGTCGTCGTTGCAGTTGAGTTTGGAAGTTGGGGTCGATGTCCTGGTCGGAGGTGCAAACTACACAGGTGTGGGAATCGGACAAATAGCTTATATAGGGGAGGTGTATGCTTCAATGGGTCGACTCCCCGGGTTGAGCGCACCGTGCCAACCTTAAAGACCCTACGGTATGGATGAAGTTGGAAGTTGGGTCCGATGACCGATTCGATACGTGCACACCCACCCTGGTGCCCACCTTGGCACCCACCCCATGACCCACCTTGGCATGCACCTTAGTACCCACCCCGTTACCCACCCTAGGACCCACCCCGTGACCCACCTTGGCCAGGGTGGGCACCTTGGTGCGCACAACTTGCCTGGGCTGCGCACCAGGGCGGGCTCAAGATGGCACCCGCGTTCCATTTTTTTCACTATCTTTCAAAACGGAAATTTTTAAATCTCGTTTTTTTTTTTTGCCTTTTCTGGAAATTAGTGAAGGCAGTGCATCAAAGGTGCGCAATGTTGGTGCGAACCCGGGAGCACTCGGATGTGTGCTCCAAGGTGCGGCATGCACGAAGTCTGAGCCCGGTTTGCCCCAGGTGCGCACCTCGCGTGCACCTTCGCCGGGGTGGGCACCTTCGTGTGCAGACCTTGGCTGGGTTGCGCGCCCTGGTGGGCACCATGGTGCGCACCAAGGGGCGCTCTGAAGTGTGCTCCAAGGTGCGGCGTGCATGAAGTCGGAGCCCGATTTGCCCCGGGTGTGCACCTCGAGTGCGCACCTCATGTGCACCTTGGCTGGGTTGCGCGCCTTGGTGGGCACCATGCAGTGCACGAAGTCAGAGCCCAGTTTGCCCCAGGCACGCACCGCCGCCAGGGTGGGCACCTTGGTGTGCACAACTTGCCCAAGTTGCGCACCAGGGCGGGCTCAAGATGGCACCCGTGTTCCATTTTTTTCACTATCTTTCAAAATGGAAATTTTAAAATCTCATTTTTTTTGCCTTTTCTGGAAATTAGTGAAGGTAGCGCATCAAAGGTGTGCAACGCTGGTGCGAACCTGGGAGCGCTCCGATGTGTGCTCCAAGGTGCGGCGTGCATGAAGTCAGAGCCTGGTTTGCCCCAGGTGCGCACCTCGCATTGACCTTCGCCGGGGTGGGCACCTTGGTGTGTAGACCTTGGCTGGGTTGCGTGCCCTGGTGGGCACCATGGTGCACACCAAGGAGCTCTCCGAAGTGTTCTCCAAGGTGCGGCCTGCACGAAGTCAGAGCCCGGTTTACCCCGGGTGTGCACCTCGGGTGCGCACCTTGCGTGCACCTTCGCCGCGGTGGGCACCTTGGCTGGGTTGCACGCCTTGGTGGGCACCATGCCATGCACGAAGTCGGAGCCCGGTTTGCCCCGGGTGTGCACCTCCGCCAGGGTGGGCACCTTGGTGCGTACACCTTGCCTGGGCTACGCAGTAGGGCGGGCTCAAGATGGCACCCGCGTTCCATTTTTTTCACTATCTTTCAAAACGGAAATTTTAAAATCTAGTTTTTTTTTGCCTTTTCTGGAAATTAGTGAAGGCAGCGCATCAAAGGTGCGCACCTCACTGCCCATCTTGGTATGCTTCAAGGTGCCCACCATGGTACGCAATGTTGGTGCGAACCCGAGAGTGCCCCGATGTGTGCTCCAAGGTGCGGCGTGCACGAAGTCGGTGCCCGATTTGCCCAAGGTGCGCACCTCGCGTGCACCTTTGCCGGGGTGGGCACCTTGGTGTGCACACCTTGGCTGGGTTGCGCGCCCTGGTGGGCACCATGGTGCGCACCAAGGAGCGCTCTGAATTCTCCTCCAAGGTGCGGGGTGCATGAAGTCGGAGCCCGGTTTGCCCCGGGTGCGCACCTCGGGTGCACCTTCGCCGCGGTGGGCACCATGGTGCGCACCATGGCATGCACGAAGTCGGAGCCCGGTTTGCCCCGGGTGCACACCTCGCGTGCACCTTCACCGAGGTGGGCACCTTGGCTGGGTTGCGCACCCTGGTGGGCACCATGCTGCACACCAAGGAGCGCTCCGAAGTGTGCTCCAAGGTGCGGCGTGCACGAAGTCGGAGCCCGGTTTGCCCTGGGTGCGCACCTCGCGTGCACCTTCGCCGTGGTGGGCCTCTTGGCTGGGTTGCGCGCCTTGGTGGGCACCATGGTGTGCATGAAGTCGGAGCCCGGTTTGCCCCGGGTGCGCACCTTGCGTGCACCTTCGCCGGGGTGGGCACCTCGGCTGGGTTGCCTGCCTTGGTGGGCACCATGGTGCACACCAAGGAGTGCTTCGAAGTGTGCTCCAAGGTGCGGCGTGCACGAAGTCGGAGCCCGGTTTGCCCCGGGTGCGCACCTCACGTGCACCTTCACCACGGTGGGCACCTTGGTTGGGTTGGGCACCATTGAGCGCTACGAAGTGTGCTCCAAGGTGCGCACCATGCCCCTCCAAGGTGCACAGCATGGCGTGCACGAAGTCAGAGCCCGGTTTGCCCCGGGTGCGCACCTCGCATGCACCTTCGCCAGGGTGGGCACCTCGGTGCGCACACCTTCTCAATGTTTTTTTGCCTTTTCTGGAAATTGGTGAAGGCAGCGCATCAAAGGTGCGCACCTTGGTGTGCTGCGAGGTGTGAACCCCAGAGTGCTCCGAGGTGCGCACGAAGTCAAAAGTTGAGTTAATTGACTTGTTTTCCCCGGGTGCACTCCGAGGTGCGCAACATCGGTGCGCACCAAGGAGGGCTCCGAAGTGTGCTCCAAGGTGCGCAAGATGGCGTGCACCTTTGGTACGCATGATTTAGAGCTCGGTTTGCCCGGGGTGCGCACACCTTGGTTGGGCTGTGCACCTTGGTGGGCGCCATGGTGCGCTCCGATGTGCGCACCTTTTGTGCGCTCCAAGGTGCGCACGAAGTCGGAGCTTGGTTTGCCCCAGGTGCGCACCTTCGCTAGGGTGCGCACCTTGATGCGCACACCTTGGCTAGGCTGCGCACCTTGGTGGGCGCCATGGTGCGTACCTTTTGTGTCCTCCAAGGTGCACACGAAGTCGGAGCTCGGTTTGCCCCGGGTGCGCACCTTGGTGGGCGCCATGGTGCACTCCGAGGTGCCCAAGATTGGTACGCACCAAGGAGCGCTTCGAAGTGCGCTCCAAGGTGCGTAGGTGCGCGCGAAGTCGAAAGTTGGGTTAATTGTCCAGTTTGCCTCGAGTGCGCACCTTGCGTGCACCTTCGCCAAGGTGGGCGCCTTGGTGCGCACACCTTGGCTGGGCTGCGCACACCATGGCTAGGCTGCGCACAAATATTGGGTTTTAGGTGAAGAAACATGCTCTGATGCCCAAAACGAGAATCGACCTCGAAAAGGCCACAGGCCAAAAGTGGGATGCGTGACAAAAAAAAATGGGACCCGAGGACCAAAATTTGGTTCCCAGGTCGAAGACAGGGCAACCAGACAAGAAACAACCTCTAAGGCTCGAAATGAGTCCCGACGACTAAAACTTGACAAGAAGCACCCATCAGGCACCCAACTCGACACCCATGGGATGCCGACCCACTCGGGCTTCCACCTAGCACACCTTGGCACCCACCCACCCTGGCACCCAACCTCGCACCCAACTTAGCACCTTTGAACCCACATTGGCATTCACCCTGACCCTGGCACCTTGGAACCCACATTGGCACTCACCTTGACCCTGGCACCCACCTTTGCACTCACCTTGGGACCCACCCTGGCTCCCACCTTGGCGCCCACCCAGACACCCACCTTGGTTCCTTGGCACCCACCCCGACACCCACCTTGGCACGCAACTTGGCTACTTGCCACCCACCTTGGCTCCTTGACGCCCACCCCGACAACCACCACGTGACCTACCCTGGCTAGGGTTGGTGCACACCCACCCTGGTTACCCACCCCGTTACCCACCCTAGGACCCACCCCATGACCCACCTTGGCCAAGGTGGGCACCTTGGTGCGCACAACTTGCTTGGGCTGCGCACCAGGGCGGGCTCAAGATGGCACCCGCATTCCGTTTTTTTCACTATCTTTCAAAACGAAAATTTTAAAATCTCAACTTTTTTTTTGCCTTTTCTGGAAATTAG